>NC_134485.1:235290903-235448403 GCF_040206685.1 Ascaphus truei | reverse complement strand
GCCCGCCCCCCACACCTCTCATTGGCCTGAGGCGGAGTGACGGGCCAAAGGTCCAAAAAAAACAAAAAAAAACACACACACACACACACACATCACTATACACACACACATCACTATACACACACACACACACACACACACACACACACATCACTAAACACACACATCACTAAACACACACACACACACACACACACACACACACACACACACACACGGTGTTACATACATTAGCGGGGCTCACAGTGTTAGCAGCACATCTCCCGCTCTCTTCCCCACCGGTCCCGGAGGCTCCGCCTCTTCCTCCGCCTCTTCCTGTTTCCCGCGCTTTCACCCCCCCCCCCTCCACGTGGGAGCTGCCGGACGGGTGAGGGAGCGGCCGGACGGGTGAGTGAGCGGCCTTCACCTCCCCTCACCCCCCTTCACCTCCCCTCACTCACTTCCCCTCCACCCCCCCCCCCCGGCGCCGCTACAGTCAGCGGGGGAGCGGAGTGAGCGCGCGCGCCCGGGACACAGCGGGGGAGCGGCCACAACACGCTGCCTCCCGCCTTAGATCCACGTGGGAGCTGCCGGACGGGTGAGTGAGCGGCCTTCACCTCCCCTCACCCACCCCTCACTACACTTCCCCTCCCTTCCACCTCCCCTCCACCTCCCCTCCACCCCCCCTCCACCTCCCCTCACCCACCCCTCACTACACTTCCCCTCCACCTCCCCTCACCCACCTCCCCTCACCCACCCCTCACTACACTTCCCCTCCCTTCCACCTCCCCTCCCCTTCACCTCCCCTCCACCCCCCCATTCACCTCCCCCCTCCACCCCCCCTTCACCTCCCCTCCACCCCCCCCTTCACCTCCCCTCCACCTTCACCCCCCTTCACTCCCCCTTACAACCTCCTTCACTCCCCCTTACAACCTCCCACCACCTCCCCCCCTTCCCACCACCTCCCCCCCTTTCCACCGCCCCCCACCTTCCCACCACCTCCCCCCCCTTCCCACCACCTCCCCCCCCCCTTCCCACCTCCCCCCTCCTCCCCCCTTCCCACCACCTCCCACCTCCCCCCTTCCCACCACCTCCCCCCTCCCCCCTTCCCACCACCTCCCCCTCCTCCCCCTTCCCACCACCTCCCCCCTTCCCACCACCTCCCCCCTCTTCCCCCCTTCCCACCACCTCCCCCCTCTTCCCCCCTCTTCCCACCACTTCCCCTCCTCCATCTCCCCTCTCCTCCACCTCCCCCCCTTCCCCTCCTCCACCTCCCCCTTCCCCTCCTCACCTCCCCCCTTACCCTCCTCACCTCCCCCCTTACTCTCCTCACTTCCCCTCCTCCACCTCCCCCTTTCCCCATCCCCTCTTCCCCCCCTCCACCCCCTTCCCCCCCTCCACCCCCTTCCCCCCTCCACCCCTCTTTCCCCCTTCCCCCCTCTTTCCCCCCTTTCCCTCCCCCACCTTTCCCCCCTTTTCCCCTCCCCCACCTTTACCCACCTTCCCCCTTCACCCCTCCCCCCTTCACCCTTTCCCCCACCTCCCCCCTTCTCCTCCCCCCTTCCCCTCCTCCCCCACCTCCCTCTTCCCCCTTCCTCTCCTCCACCTCCCCCTTCCCTTCCTCCCTTCACCTCCTGTCACCACCCCCCCCTTCGCCTCCTGTCACCCCCCCTCCCTTCACCTCCTGTCACCCCCCCCCCCTCCCTTCACCTCCCGGCAACCCCCTCCACCTCCCGTCACCCCCCCTTCACCTCTCCCCCTTCACCTCCCCTCACCCCCCCTTCACCTCCCCTCCGCCCTCCCTTCACCTCCCCTCCGCCCTCCCCTCACCATCCCCCACCACCCCCCCCTCACCACCCATCCTCACCTCCCCTCCGCCCCCCTTCACCTCCCCTCACCACCCCCCACCACCCCTCCGACCTCCCCTCCCCTCCTTCAACGCCTTTCGTCCGCCCTCCCGCCTCTGCCTTTCTCCCACCCGCACTTCTGCCTTTCACCCGCCCACCGCTCACATCCCCGCGCCACACAGCCGCCGCACGCACTCAACAGACACCTGCCACTCGACACACACCCGCCGCCTCTCACCCACCCCACACACTCCTGGCGCATCCTGCCCCTACGCAACAATATCACTGACCAGCTGTCACCCGCATTCGCCACACACCCGCCGCCTCACACCCTAGCAGGACCCCGACCCACAGCCAGCACTCACTACCCACGCGCCACCCGTACTGAACACCCACCTGCCGCCTCACACACGCTCACACCCTAGCAGGACACACGCCTCACATTTTTACATCACTTATGTCACCAAAATATACATTGTACTGTGGTGTGTTTACAATAAACCATTTTTATACAACATCGTATTACATTTTCTTCCATCTTTCTTTTCAACATTATTATCCAACCTTTACAACAAATAGTCACCTATTGTTCCACCATTTATAAATAATACTACCTATTACGCATTTACATCCCGGGCAACGCCGGGTCTCTCAGCTAGTATATATATATATATATATATATACACACACACACACACACACACACACACACACACACACACAAATATAGCTGTGTGCTCATCTGCATGTCTTAGGCAGGTCTGCAACCCCGCCTTTCCCCATTATCACCCAGCATACAGCACTTCCACTGCAGCAAGGGATTCTGGGAAATGACATGCAAATGAGCACACAGTGTCACTTTTTGCCTCAATAACCATTTTTAACATGGTATATATATATAGTGGTTGACAAATCACCAAAAAATCTACTTGCCACACAAAAAAATCTACTCGCCACCTAGTGCCAAACGTGTGCTGCTTGGGCCAATATTTACTCGCCCGGGGGTTAAATCCACTCGCCCGGGGCGAGCAAATGTATAGGTTTGTCGAACACTGTATATATATATAAAAAACAAAAAGAGAAATGCTGCTGCGCCTGCACTACTGCACAGATGAAATTGCCTGAAGAGTATGTTGTATTATAATACTAGAAAATGAGCACTGAGTGACTGACAATATAAATACTGAATAAACATGTAAAACAAAGGATGTTGACAGGGAATGGGGTAGGGAAAGGACAGACAAAATAGGTTAACCCAAAAGAAGATGGTGCCGAAATGTGATGCTGCATGAATGCCGCTGCTAGTCTTCAGGAACAACCTCCTTCCTCTCAAACTATAAGACAAAAAGAAGACAGCGTGGCTCCCATAGCATAATACTGCAAAGTAATATTGAATAAGATACTATGTGCATAGATTACGGCCACTCACAATATTTAAAAAAGATATGCGCAAGGAAACTCAAATGTGGAACTCTGAACTTCACCCTCACTCTGCCATCTAGTGTGCCGAGGCCGCGTGGAGAGATACCGGCAAACTACTGCTTGAGGACGCCAGGAGTGTGCGTCCACAATGTATTCCTTCTAAGGTCCAAATCTCGCGATTGTTGCCCATGGTATCCGGATACTCAATGATAATCACAGGACCAGAGGTTTCAACCACCGTTGATCACCGCTGGTAGCGGACCCGCGTATACACACAGGGGGGAGGGGGGACGGATGATCAGTGTAGATGACAATGTTCATGAGTTCATAAATTCATAAGAGTCCTTGTCCTTAACCCTACGCATTTCGTCGCGAAACATGCAACTTCATCAGGGGATAATTAGCTGCAGGTTAGGTGATCTTATATAGCCTAATACTTACTTGCTTAATTGGATACACCTGCAAATGGTGAAACAAAACAAAGTGTCTGCTATTTGGGAAACAGCAAATACAAAACAAACTGACAACTGGGGGAACTACAAAACAAGTCACCAATGCTGAAATTCAAGAATAATATGTATAAAACAATAAAATAATTTAAAAATACAGTAAAATGTGGTTTTTTATGAATCTACGTAGAAGCACCTACAAAAAATATCTACATGGCTTCTAAATAATCATCATAATCTGGGTTTCGTCCCAAACACTCCACCGTAACTACCCTGCTAAAAGTTTGCAATGAAATCCAGTGTGGAATGGAACGGGGACAACTCACTGGTGCAGTATTCCTAGATTTTGCAAAGGCTTTTGACACAGTTGATCATGTTATCCTGCTTAACAAACTCCAGAGCTCTGGAATAGGGAAACATGCTTTAAACTGGTTTCAGTCCTACCTATCAGGTAGATCCCAACATGTGTCCATCTCAGGCTCTAACTCCAACCCCCTGGATATCACCTGTGGTGTCCCGCAAGGCTCTGTTCTGGGGCCCCTACTCTTCTCAGTGTTCATTAATGATCTTCCCACAGCTTGTAAGGAAGCCTCAATACACATGTATGCAGATGACACAATCCTATATGCACACAGCCATAGCCTCTCTGACCTTCAACACATACTTCAGTCTGACTTTTTGAGACTCGAAAACTGGATTTCCCAAAACAAACTGTTTTTAAACACTGACAAGACTGTAACAATGGTATTTGGGACCAAGACTAAATTTGTAAAGCTTCCAGTGACTGAGCTCCTGATTATAACCAACACTAACACCACCCTAACACCTGTCACTAGTTTTAAATACCTGGGCTTATGGTTTGACTCCCACTTAACATTCGGGATGCACATTGATACCCTGACAACCAAGACCTATGCCAAACTACGGGTACTTTACAGGAACAAATCCTCCCTAAGTCTCCTGGTCAGAAAGCGTATCGCACAGCAGATGCTAATGCCAATTATTGACTATGGAGACATAGTATATGGCTCGGCTCCTCAAACCCACCTTAGCAAACTTGACACCCTCTACAATTCAATTTCTCGTTTTGTTCTCCAATGCAACTACAACACACATCACTGCGAAATGCTCAAAGAACTAGATTGGTCAACACTAGACCAGTGGTTATAGCAGTGGTCACACTTTCTGATGATCAATTAATTAAGGGCATTTAATTAGCAGCACCTGTCTGCTACTCAGCATCTTAATTCCTATGGAAGCAGTAAGGGTGTACTTAGTTTTTCACACATAGCTTCTCCAATTTTTTAATACACGTTTAATGGATTTGGATATATTCATTGATATTCTAATTTAGGCCCAGAAGTCTGATTCCAGAAATCATTACAGAATGTTACATGGAAATATTACAATTTATACTTCTTTGTTTAGATTCTGGTTAAGATCACATGTAAATGACAATCACGTGAAAATACTGCTGAGTCATTCCAGCGTTGTATGGGTTGAGTTGGAAAGCATTTCTTAGGTTATTCAAAATGACACGTGCAAGAATGACTGCTCAGATAACGGTCAATATATTTGCCGAGTTTGACTGGGAAGTATGTGATAAGCAGGTGCGATCTAAGCAGGACTGGGGTTTAAAATAAATAAAATTGCAATTTCCCTTACACTCTTATAAAAAAAGAATCCTATATAGTCCTATACATTCTGGTTACATGCAGTATGCATTCTGTTATCATGCAGTAGTTTTGTGCCTTGGAGAAATATTGATGGAATATTGTAAAATCTAAAACAATATGAGTGTTCTAAGAAATGCATCAAACTAGGCCTGATCACTGCAGATGTGGAAGTGTTGCATTATTCATTTGTAATCTAGATAATATGAGCTCATGATTAAAGTAGTATGTAATGTATATCCCCATGTTCCTGTTACTGTGTTTTATGATGTTACGTTTTCTGGTCTCATTTGTAAAGCTATTACACATATCTTACATTATAAAATACAAATGGTAATATTGATCACAACAATAATAATGTTTTTTCTTTACATAGCACTGGCAGTAAACACCGTACTGTACATAGAATCTTGCAGGCACAAGGATACCCTGCCCCGTAGTGTTTACAATGACGGAGGCACAGAGAGATAAAGCGACACCCAAGGTCACAAGGAGAGCATGGAAGAGGTCTCCTTATCTTATTTGACACCTGCAGTTCCCTTATCATTGTGGTTATAGAACACTGACTGTGGGAGACAGCAGAACTTCCCAATAAAGGCTTCAGCCCAGGCTGTTACAACTCCCACCGCTAGCCTAGACCCCTTTTCCGATCACAGTATGTAATGTATAGTCTCCTTTCTGCTTTGTTATCCTTTATGTTGTATAATATCTTTGGTGTTTTATTTTATCCTCGTTCATTTTTGTACTACAGTGTCTGTAACATGATAGCAGGGAGCGGCCCGAGCTCTTAAACAAAGACGTCAGTCGGCCTGCTGCATCTCACACTATCAGCCTAGTTAAGTCGCTGATGTTGCCCTGACATTTATATATTGTGTTGTGCTGTTTGTAACCACTGGGAGGGCTTTGAACAAATCGCCTGGTTTCTTTCCCAACCCTGCTGAGACCAAAAGGCTTGTGGATTTCCCACTAGGCCTGGGCCTAAGACGACAACCTTTTGGGGCGGCATGCGCAATCGGCATTTGACGACAGCGCATGCGCGATCGGCACTTGCCAGCCACTCGTGCGCATGCACGGCGGGCAAGCACCGATCGCGAACGCATGAGTGGCAAACACCATCGGGGACGCGTGGCTGGTAAGCAAGCACCGATCGCGCATGTGTGGCCAGCGAGCACCGCGTGATGTTACGGCGGTGCAGTGTCAATTGACGCTGGAGGAGGGCGGTACCAGATAAGTGCCTAAGGTGGCATTTTTTTGGCATCCGCCATGGGCTGCTACATCCATTTTCTATCCGGTTTCATTAAAGGAAGAGCTACTTTATTCGCAACTATTAAGGGTCATTCGACTGGTTGTATTCCGTTGTTCCCTTACCCAACCTGAACACCAAGGGACCCGAGTTCTCGCTAGTTGAGAAGGAGGAGGTGCAGTGTGGGGGAAAAGGGAGTGGGGATAGGTGACCTTCCTGCCTGGGAGATGTTGATCTGAAGAGCGGAGATATCTGGCCAGCCAAGGGAAACGTTGCTGGGTATGATCCCCATAGGTAGGATTACCAGGTGGCTTCTCCAAAAATACTGTACACAATGGTGAAAAGTGCGCGAGACACACACCTCTGTCTCTGATCCATGCTGTTTCCTCCTTCTCCTTAGCTCCACCCTCAGGCTACTGACACCTCCTCCTGATTGGCTACATTATCCAGCAGCAGCCAATCAGGATGGAGGAAGCTGCTCAGCCCCATAGCATCAGCCCTGTTCTCTCCTTGCTCGGGGAAATACTTTGCCCCCTCTCCCCCCCCCCCCCCAAGCCATTCAGGTCATAATGTCCAGTATTACCTCTAAATTTAAAAGAAAAATTCAAATAAAGGATAGTCCGGTTCAATACTGGACACCTGGCAACCCTACCCAAAGGTGCTGTTCCGATTGGGCGGTTTGTAATTCCCACTCCTGTTCGCCGTCCTGGCTGCACAGACACACCCAGTCAGAATTACTGACCACAGGTAAGCCCTTGAACTGTGTTTGGTCGTGATCCCATCTTCCATGCTTTTCTATGGAGACAGGGAACTATGTAAAGGAGAGCCGATCTGAGCTCTACAGACTGTCCCGGAGAATCAGCAGTGTACTCCGAGGCTTTGCCGGAGACACCTCATAACGAGGCTCGGTAATGAAGCTGCTTTTATATATTATTTTATTTCAATGACATAGTATTGAAGCAGTGGGTCTCCGGAGGTAAACCGCATTAATTTCAGCTCCGGAGACCCCACTCTTCAATAATATGTTATTCAAATAAATAAAAGCTATGTGATCCCCTGTTAGGCTGGTGTTATAGTAAGCGCTGGCGCGTGTGCGAGGCAATGATAAATACCTGTCTCCCTATGACAGTTTATCCAGTGCCGACACGCGCACGGCAGTGTAACGCTTGCGCTCACCACGATTAAGGCGGGACCCTGGTACTGAGGTGGGAATGTACGAAACTGCGCACCCACAGCAGCCGGGTCTGGGTTGGAGAAATTGGTTAGTCCAGATACTTGCCGGGGTCCGTGGGCGGAGCCAGTAGAATGGTCGATGTCCATTGTGCCGTGGTCTGGGGTTGGAGCCGGGAGAGAAGTAGCGTGTCCAAGAGCCGTGGTCAGGGTTGGAGAAGTGCAGGTAGTCAGAGGAAAGCCTGGTCGTTATCCAGAGATGGTCCAATAGTCAAGCCAGGTCGGTACACGTGAAAGCAACTGGAGAGAAAGCAGCAAGGCAAGGCAAAACAGAATGCAGGAAGACAAAGCTACATAGATCATGCTCAGCAATGAGGAAGTGAAAGAGCAGGGTTTAAATAGGAGGGATGCATGACTGGGATTAAGAGGTGGAGCAGAGGTGCGGCCTCTGTGGAGGCAGAGATTGGCTGCAAGGCACAGGAGACAGGTGTGTACTTGCAGCTGGGGAGTGGTGCATGACATCACGTGTGCGCTCCACGCGCGAGAGACGCGCAACGCGACCGGGGGTGGAGTCAAGCTCTGTGGTACGGGTAGAAGAGCTGCGTGTGCGCGTGAGCACTGTAAACAGAGTGGGGGACTGAGATGCAGCAGGTAAGGAGGGAACACGCTGCAGGGGAGGTGTTCCCCGAATCCTTACAGACAGACAGCGTTGGTGCGGCAGCTGTGTGGAAATACTATGAAATTTGTATTTTCAAGCATCTGCCATGCCACGTGACACTGTGGGCCAATCACAGTGCGGCCTACCGTTGTGAGGTCATGGCCACGCCTCCTAGCTGCACTCATCAACGTTTGGCCTATATGCACTAAACGCGCGCACCACGTGAGTAGATGCTGTCCTGCAGCTCCGTCAGTGGTTCAGTCGGACTAACTCTGCATGCTGTCGCTTAATGCATGTCGTCATGGTACTTCCCTCTGACTTCCCACTTCGGCTTCTGCCATAGAGGGAAGAGATGTATGCAGAGGTATGCAATGGAGACCGTTTTTAAGGTGAAATTAAAATAAGGCGTTATTGCCTGTTCCACTAAACAATACAGCAAACAAAAATATACATAAAATAATAAACACCTATCCCTCGGTAAGGGCTAACTTACTTCCCCAGTCCCTCTCTGCAAAGCTGGATGGAGGGGAACGCCCTTCCCTACTTATCACCCCAAAGTCTCAGTGGTACCTTTACGCAGGTGACCCTTCAGGTCAGTGGTGTCCGGGTAGGTGTCTGCTTGAGGGTCCTGGCATAGAGGTCTGTTCCCTTTGTGTCTTGATCTCAGAACACAGCCCTCCTTTTCCTTATGTCAGCTCCATTGTGAGCTAAGGAGATCTCTCTCCTGTTTCAAACAGGAGGCTTTTCTTAGAGCTCCTATCAGCCAGGTGGAGTCTGGTTGATTGCCTGTGTGCAATTAACCAGCACACTGCTGGATTTAGAGGCAGTTGCTCCCAAACAGTGATAAGTGTGTTACACTTACAATTACATTTCTGATTTTAAAATGATCACCAATACAATACATTTTGGACAATGAGCAAGAAATGTTACAATGTGTTTTTTTAGTAAGACATGTTTAGCAAGACAAGTTTTAGTAAGTGTGCAAATACATTTATGTATCCAGCAAGTTGTCACTAGTCATTCTGTAAGTAGGTTTATACATGTATTTTAGTACACCAGTTGATTACATATTTATTTATTTATAAAATGTATTACCAGGAAGTAACAATTTCTTCAAAGTGCAGTTCTCCACTAAGACAGAGATACAAAGTAGAGTTCTACGCACAAGTTCAAGATGAAATTCTCCTTTAATGTGACAGCCAAGAACAGTGGAAAGACAACTTTTCAGGTCCCATATGGACCTTTCATCAGGTCTTTTTCCAGAGGGGCGGGGGGGGGGGGAGGGAGGCAGTGGGGTGCAGGGGAAAAGACCTGAAAGGTCCATATTGGACCTGAAACATTGTTTCCACTGTTCTTGGCTGTCACATTAAAGGAGAATATCATCATGAACTTGTGAGTAGAGCTCTACTTTGTATCTCTGTCTTAGACCTGCACTTCGAAGAAATTGTTTGTCTATGTTCTGTTGGCTGCACAGGTTTCTCCTCGCCTGAGGCGGTTTCCTCGTACTTTTGGAATTTTACCAGGAAGTAATACATTGAGAGTTACCTCTCACTTTCAAGTATGTCTTGGGCATAGAGTTGTGATGACAAATACATAGTTACATTAAGTTAACAGGGTAATACATTATATACAAGATATAGCATGCACAGTTAGAGAAAATATATATTATAGTCGTATAAAACAGTTACAGACCAGATTAAAATGTGAGACAGCTTTAGTTTTGAAAGAACTTAGACTGGTGGTGGATGTGAGAGTCTCTGGTAGATTGTTCCAGTTTTGGGGTGCACGGTAAGAGGAGGAGCGGCCGGATACTTTGTTGAATCTTGGGACCATGAACAGTCTTTTGGAGTCAGATCTCAGACGATAAGTGCTGCATGTGGTAGGGGTGAGGAGCTTGTTCAGATAGACGGGTAGCTTGCCCAGAAAGTATTTGAAGGCAAAACAGGAAAGATGAACCATCCGATGCCATCCAGTTGTGGGAGTATCGAAGACAGACGGCTCGTGTATATGACCTCCCTGATGTGAGGTTCACTGTTCAGCTTTATTCTGATGTGCCTGTTTAATTTGTACACATTGTGAGTACATATATTGTATTTTTACTTATTCCTATAAACCATATACTGGTATGCACTATTGGTTCTCTCCGTTGTGTTTTCTCCTGAGTTCCACCTCGAGTGATAGCCTTCCAGAGTTCCTGCTGCCTTGTTCCCCGTTATTTTCTGTTTTTTCACATACTTCTTGTAAGTAGGTGATTCGCATGAGCCAGGACTTGTTTCTACATTCCTTGTGTGACTTTATTGAACCATTATATTTTTCTTGTTTTTTGGGGTGTTCCTGACCTATTGCTCCCTTCATACCCTGGATGTGTACAATTGCTATAGGGAATCTGTACAATTCCCTCTGAAGGTTGAGAATTTTGTTATTTCACCTTACACTGAATTTTATGTTTTTTTACACTCACTTTATATTTTAGCACTGTGTTTTTAGCGCCGTTCTGAATCACTTGGGTAACCTAGAGTATCAATGTGCAACACTAAAGTTAAATGCGAGTCAAACAATATGCCCAAATATTTAAAACTAGAAACAGGGGCTAGGATGGTATTAGAGTTGGTTCTGATTTGAAGCTCATTCATTGGAAGCTTTAAAAATGTAGCCTTGGTCCCAAATACCATTGTTACAGTCTTGTTAGTGTTTAAAAACAGATTGTTTTGGGAAATCCAATTTTCAAGCCGGAAAAGGTCAGATAGAAGTACGTGTCCAAGGTTGGGTAGGCTAGGGCGATGTGTACAGTATATAAAATGGTGTCATCTGCATACATACATATTGAAGTGCCCTTATAAGCTGTAGGAAGATCATTGATGAACACTGAGAAGAGTATGGGCCCCAGAACAGAGCCTTGCGGGACAATACAGGTGATATCCAGGGGGTTGGAGTTAGAGCCTGAGATAGACACATGTTGGGTTCTACCTGATTGGTAGGAATGAAACCAGTTTAAAGCATGGTTACCTATTACAGAACACTGGAGTTTGTTTAGCATGACAAAGCTTCTATTTATCCTAATTATTAATCATATGAGACGCTAACATTGTAGACATACCTGATAATCTTCTCATCCTTTCACTGTAGTTTATTGATTTGAATCTTCGTTTAGATTACATGACACATTTTTCTTTTTATTATTTCTTTGATCACAAATTCTTCATTCATTCACTTTTGTAATATATGTACTAGGGGCTCAGCCCATGCGCACTTCACAGAACAACAACATTGCCCTCTGCAAAACAATGATGGGCTTAACTTTATTTTTTTCCCCACATTTCTCTTTCCGCCCTCCTCTCGCTCTCCCCCACTTTCTCTCTCTCACCCACTTTCTCTCTCTAGCTTGTCCCACTGCTCTCTCTCCCCCCCCTCCCTTCTCTCTCTCCACTGAATATCTCTTTCATTTAAACCTTATGGTGTCATCAATTCTTTCTGACTCTCTCTCCTCCAGCATTCTTGCTTTCTTCCCACATGTCAACTGACACTTTCTTTCTTTGTCTGCTTTCTGTCTAGCCTTTATAGATATCTAACTCACCATACAGTATCTGCCACCAGGCTATGTACATTAGGATATCACCGATGAGCTATATCTCACAGAGGGGCAAACAAAATCATTTTATAATATAGAGAGATTTTACTTTGATTTTTTTTATACCTTTATGTTTTGGGTTGGTTGCCGAGCAACCAAATGCACAAGTTTGTTTTGTGCCTGTGACGGGTTGGTCTTGTAGGTGAGGTCAGTTAGGAGTCCACACTGTTGTTCTTTGCCAACATAAATGACTTTCCTGGACTGGGAAAACAATTTACCAAGGCACTTAGTGCAGCACAAAATAAACAGACTTTTAAAGTCCTTATCTTGGTAGTGACTAAGGGTCCCTGCTGTCTTCAGGCAATCTTTGTTGCAGGCTGTGAAGTCCTGCTGTCCCAAGGAAGTCCCTCTGGGCAACTACTTTCTGTGATGGAGGGTTTTGAGTCACCGCTGTTCACAGGTAAATGTCTCTGGGAATAAGAAGTATGGGTCGCTACCAACTTGGAGCTTGGTGCTGGGCGTTGGGTTTGAATCCTAGCTGGTCCCATGCAATCCTCCTGTGAACCTCCTCTCTTGCTGGTTCAGGTACACTGACATGCAGTAACTTCCTGCCTTTTAAACCTTACTCAATCAGGGATTTATTTAAAACACCATGGCAAATCTGACAGCTAGGGTGTGGCCTCCTTATCCTGGCAGAGGAAGGGAGTTGACCTCTTCACTCTCTTACATAGCTCCCCTCTCAGAGTGTTGTCCTACCAACACTCGTCATTAAACATCCACTCCTTCCAAGAACAAGGCACTTGCCTTGATGGGGAAGTCATCTTCTAAACTGTGTTTATGGCGACAGCTCTGCTTTTTTTTGTACTTCTTTGACTTCCAGTCCAACAAGGCCCCAAACTTCTCTTATGTCCTTTTCCTTTCTGTCACACTGTCTGATGTCTGATCGGATCCATGGATCTGGTTCTCCTTAGTGTAATGTATTTTCTCAAGAACATCTTCACTCCTACCAGTAACTTTGTTTTTCCCCTTTTGGGGCAATTACCTTGTACTTGGGAGATGAAGTACTGTACAGAGGCGTACTACCCCTTTATCAGTTTGTAGCCATGATGTGTAATCATGGTTGAAGAGGACACCGATGACAAAGTCTGTGTAACTTGTGCACTCACACAGTGTATCTTCATGTACTGTACTAGCTTGAGCTCCTCATGCTTTGCTCGTTCTCCTTCTTCTCTAACATTTTGTGCTGCTATCTCAGCCTGCCTCTGTCGCTTGAATTCTTTGAACCACAGCTTTTCTATGATGCTCTTATCTTCGTCGACCTTGTGGAAGGCTTCTCACTCAAACATATCTTTCCATTTCTCCAACTGTTCTTTTTTTCGGTTGGCAACGAGTTTTTCCACCCTTCGTGCGATCTCCTCTTCTGCATCTGGCTCAGCATCATTGAGCTCCAGCACCTCAACCTTGACTCAGTTCTCATCAATTCTAACTGTACCCATTGGCATCTATCTTTTGCAGTCAGCAGACTTGTAGTTTTGGGCCTCTCATTCTTGATGCATTCATTTATTCAGACAAAAGCACAGCTGGACAACCAGTGATGCTCTTCTCAGGGTGCAATAACGCAGGGGGGCGTAAACTTTTTTCCCTGCGCCCCTCTGCCGGCGGTCACCTCACCCTCGCGCCCCCCCTCAAGCCCACCTACCTCAGCTCCGGCATTGGCTCTGACGTCATGACGTCACGTTGCCATATCAATGTGACGTCACATGACCTTGCGGGATCATTTGACGCCGCGTTGCCATGGCAACGCGTTTGGAGCCAAGGTGAGTAAAGGTTTACAGAGCCCTTGCAGCTCCCCCGACACTTAATTTAAGTGCTTTCGGGAAGTGCGCGGGGCCTCTGTAAACCGTGTGCCCCCCCGCAGGCAGTCTCGCACCCCCCATGGGGGTTGCGCCCCCCAGTTTGCGCACCGCTGCAATAACGGATACATTTCTGCACCGCGTTGCTGGCAGGGCAGACACTGTAGGGACCGTTCCCAGGCTCCGCCCCGTGACGCATCCCGCGACTTCACAGGTGACACACGTCAGGCACAGCCTGTACGCAGGCACCACCCTGCTAGGAAGACTGATACCGCGGGGACCGCTTCCATGTTCCACCTCCGTGACAATAGGGGCAGCGCACAGCGCATGTGCAGATGCCGTGCAGACACAGGCACTCAAGGGGTTAACGGAATCACCTATTCCACAGCTGCTACGGGCTTCGCCCCTGCCTATCACTATACAGCATACTGATGATGTTTAATCCCTGCAGCCTTCCCATTGACTCTATGTCCTTTATATGCTCAGCCAGCCCCTTGGCAAATTGGCTGAGCATAACATTTCTTGTGTGCTTACCTCCTTGCTTCCTGTTTTCTTGCCTTGTTCGTGTTTTGTAATTTTGATCACAGTTTGCACCCGGACTCCCAACGTCTCTGACCCCTGGACCACGGCTACGGACTCGACTATTCTACTTTCTATACCCCTGGACTCTGGCACCGCATCAACGACTATCCGATCTCTCCTCTCCTTGACCACGGCAAGTACCTAGACCACTCTGACCTCTCCTACCCTGACCCGGCTACATGACTACCACTCTGCACTCCGGATGTGTCTGCTCGGTTGTTGGTTGGTGGCTATCAATATCCCCACCTCAGCCTCGCGGTCCCGCCTTGTTTGTGGTGAGCACTCGTGACAGTTGCCTAGCAAAGTTCCAGTTTCCCACTGAGTTCATGCAACGCGTTTATGCCTATTGTCTTTCACGTACCCCGACTATCCTTGTCTTCAGCCCGCCCCGACCCCTGCAAGTATCTCGACTACCCTTGACTTCAGCCTGCCTCGACCTCTGCTTCCACAATTACTTTGCAACTCTGCTGCCAGCCCTGACCTTCGGCCTACTACGCACTACTCTATCAGGACTCTGTCCCTCGGCTCAGGTTGGTTTTTTCACCTTCCTACCTCAGCCCTGCGAGTACGCTTTCTGATTGAGACAAGCATCGTTACAACCGGGCTCATTACATGCAAAAGAAATCCTCGGAATCATCGTCTGGTCTTATTTTAGCCTGAGTGTCTCCAAATTGCTGGTCACTGATGGCAGGCTTACGAGGTCCTGCATTCTGGGTCCGCGTTGTTATGGCAGCTGGGTCTTCAACCAGCTATTAAAAAAAATTGCATCTACATTCTAGTACTTTCAGGTGTATTCTGTATAACACACATTCCCAGCTAGCTCATACTCCCACACCCACCACATCATGAATATATATTTATGTCAACAAGAGAGCTACTGAGCGTGGCAATTGTATATAACAAGAGACAGGGGGTGCCCAATGCTACATCCCATTGACAAAACATATATGGTAAAAAGTATAAAGTAAAATACTTCAATAATAATATTAAATACTTGGTTATTTAGTTAACCCTTTGGCCAAAGCGTCATAAGCCTGCATACCAACGCCAAGGTATAACCAAATTAATGCAGGTCCTACACTGCACTGTGAACCCTTCCTTTTACCTCTGTAAGAGGGGAAGAACCATTATTGGTCTTTTCATTTGCAGCAGGAACAAGACCTATAATGGTTCTTTCCTCTCTTACAGAGGTAAAAGGAAGGGTTCACAGTGTAGTGTAGGACCTGCATTAATTTGGTTATACCTTGGCGTTGGTATGCAGGCTTATGACGCTTTGGCCAAAGGGTTAACTAAATAACCAAGTATTTAATATTATTATTGAAGTATTTTACTTTATACTTTTTACCATATATGTTTTGTCAATGGGATGTAGCATTGGGCACCCCCTGTCTCTAGGTGTATTCTGTACACTGAACACGGGAGGCGCCATAAAACTGATAGTTTTACACTACAACTTTTCACACTTTTCTGCATATGCTGCAATAATCGCTGGTAGTCTTACACGATGGGGTAGGCATTATTCCCAGAATCAGTACTGTACTTCATGTATGTTACCATCTGTAGCCGTGTCTCTCTCTTTCCTCCCAGAATCAGTATCTATTGTGGCTCACCGTCTGTAGTGCTGTCTGATTTTGTTGCTTTCTCCAGTGCAGTGATCTTGTTTTTTTGCCTGGATCTGTGGCTCTTTATTCTGGTGTCCTTTACATGTGTTTCTTCTGTTGACCTCCAGAGGCACCGCATCCCACTTCAAACATTATATGGGACAGGTTGGCCTTGTAGGTGAGGTCAGTTAGAAATCCACACAGTAGTAAATTCTTTGCCAAAATAAAGGACTTTATTTCCAGGACTGGGAAAACAGTCTAGCAAGGCACTTAGATAGGCAAAATAAACAGTCTTTTAAAGTCTTTATCTTGGTAGCGGCTAAGGATTAACGTGCAATTGTGGCAGACTCACAACGGATTTGTGAGTGCTCCTTCCTTTTACCGTTGACATACAGTTGTTCAGTTATGATGACCAATTCAGGCAAAAAGTAGCCGTTCGCCCAAATTTTAATCAGGGAATGAAAGATGGTGCTACATGGTTATCCGTAATGACCCTGCAGTGACAGGTTCCCTTTCAGGCACCAGTGGGCTCACAGAGATTTAGTGGGTCAGCGGTGCTTAGAAGGGGAGTCTGTTGGGCTTTTAACGAATCGCAATGTAAGTGGCAGATGTAAACATGAGCGTTTGTCATGTGCAAGTAGCCCCCCTTTCTTTCGCTGCCTTAAGGGGAGTGAAAGTTTCACACCAAATCCCACTAATAGGGAACAGATTGGGAAAAGGTGAATACCAGGGTAAAATTAAAAGAGCTGCTGCAATGGCTAGAAATGTACACAGACCAGCACAAGGTACTTTTCATTAAGAAGGGTTTTTTTTATATTTCATCAATTATAAGTCAGGAATTGAAGTGGTAGAGAATTTATGTTCAGTACATGAACACATGGATGTGGTTAGGCAGGAGTTGGATAAGGAATGAGCTCTTCGGAGAGTAGCAGGCTCCTTCAACCTTTTATGCATTTTCGTTTGTATCCATTAGGAATAGTGCTAAAAAATAAATTAGGAGCCAGACTCCTACAGATTAATTCATCATTTATGTTATCCAGCTGGGGAATCATTAAATGATTTAGAGCACTGTAAAGTGTCATGTGCTTCATTTGACCAGGGCCCGAAGCTTGTAATAAAATGTGGGCAATGGGGCTCTCTTAGCTTAGGCAGATATTGAATCAGGCTTTCATTTACTGCTCATTTATCCTGACTGCTTTAACGTGCTGGGTTTTCAATTTCAAGGGATGTTTTTCTTTGACAGGTGCCAACCAATGGGATGCTCTCTGTCCTGCTATTTTGAAGCATTTGCATCCTTTATACATTGGGTAGTCAAAGTGGAGACAGGTAGTGATTATATAATACACTATTTAGATGATTTCCTATGTGCAGGGCCAAGGGAAACAGAGGTATGTGGGAGGCTGTTGCTGTCGTTTCAATGACTAGTTAAGAAATGTGGAATTCCGCTGGCTGCAGAAAAGACAGCAGCCCTTCTACTAATATATGTTTTCTTGGCATAGAAATTGATACGCTAGCAATGGTGTTTCGGTTGCCTGATGTAAAACAGCAGAAGTTGCGCTTGCTGTTGACTGAAGCAATGACGCGAAATAAATGAAAAGATTTGCAGTCATTGCTAGGTCATCTAGCTTTTGCGTCTCACATTATTCCAGTGGGAAGGTTTTTTTTCAAGGCGCTTAGCAGCGGCTCCAGCTGGAATGAAGGATCCCCAATTGGCACATAAGAATATCCAAAGTCATGAAAGAAGACAGGAAGAAGGTATAGGATACTTTCTTCTCATCTTATAATGGTTGCTCCTGCAGGCAGGCCCAGTCCCAAACATTTGACATTGTTTATGGATGAATCATTTATTTTTGGTGCCTACTAGGATAGTCGTTAGTGTGTGAAGCAATGGCCGGCAGTATAGGCCCTCATTATCTGTTTGCACTTGTTTGTCATTATTTGCATGTCATTCTGTTTATGTAATTGATGTCATTCTGTATCCCCACTTTTGCTAAAAAAAACCTGGTGTTACTTGGATTATTCACTATTGAAGAGGCCGTAGAGGTATAGGGCAACTTTTTCCAAGGGAAAAGAATGTTCTTTAAATCTGACAACCTAGGGATTTCTTCGCAATCAACAACTTAATGACAAGCTCTCCCACATTATTAAATCTGTTGATGCATTTAGTGCTTAGAATTGAACATGTTCATATTTTAAATAAATGTAATTTTTCGGATTTTGAAGTTGTATTTTTTAAAGCGGCCTGTTACCGCATTTTTGGTGGCATTGTGTATCAGGAGATACAGGGTAACGGGGGCGCTCCCTAAAGGTGAAAATACTAATGACAATACCAAAAATGAATAGAATTAATGGTACGAAACACAACACATATGGACCAAAATCAACAATAAAAATAGAATAAGGCGATAAATACTGGCCCCTTTACAATACTGCTGCTTGACCAGTAGAAGATCAGCCCTTGATCTTCATGGGGCAATGTAGATATGGTGTGTCAGCTCAAGTAATCCAAGATGAATTAGGAGATCCAAATAAATGGATTTCAGGCAGGAACCTGAGGAAGCGAGCTATCTCGCGAAACGCGTAGATACCTGCCGGTGCTAGAAGTTTGGCCACTATCAGCCACCGTACTCCAGATGAGATCTCTGCTATTGGTCCTGCTGTCGGACGCATATGCAGGGGTGCACCTTGAAACAGAGGACTAGGCATCCGGAGCTGATCTGTGTTTTTTAAAGTGTGAGTGCTTTTAGATTTGTCTTGCTATTAATAAACTGCATTTATATCTGACTTGTGGCTCTGTCCATTTTCTTTGTTTGGGACCACGGGAGAGACGCTATCAACTTACCACCCCAGTGCTCGGTCCAATTAGGGGATCGAACGAGAGGAGGGCTCACATCACTGACTACAAAGACCCTGTTGATGTGAAGGGGCTCACACATGGCCGTGTGAGTACAAATTATATTATTTATGTACTGCCACTTTCCCACCATTGTACACTATTGCTATCATAGCACATGTATTAGGTTTTATTTACCTCCTCCTGACGTTGTTTGCAATGTATTAATTCATTCTTATATATTTCCATTTATTTGGATCTCCTAATTCATCTTGGATTACTTGCGCTGACCCTAAACACCATATCTACATTGCGTATCAGAAAACTGGTGTCAGAAATGAAAATCCGCCACGGGGGTCTTTTGATTTTGGAGGTTGAAATTTTTGCAGCCACACTGCATATTTTTATTAGGCGTTTTAAAATTTGGCTTCAGCTTTGGGGCTTGCTGGGAAGTGTTATTTGTCCAGTTAAAACATTTTGAGAATTTATGGAAATTAGGCCAAAATTACAGGGCCTTCATAGAAATGGTTTCCCCTTAATGACATTTCAGTTCATTCACATTTTCAGGACTTGTTTCAAGCACTTGGGTATTGATTGGTGACGTCATTATACAGCGACGCACGGCCGTGACGATGGTCTGATTGTGTTGCTGTTTGAGCCCAGCCCTGTCACGAGGAGTACACGGAAGATTTTGAGTGCCTAAGGTCTGTTTTTCTTGTGCCATCTAGCGTTCCTAGCACCTCTTCCTTCCTGTTACAACTAGGGCCTGTGTACTTGGGTGTTTACAACCCCCACTCTTACTTGGCTTGGGCTCTGTTGTAGTATATTAGTGTAATTTTAGACAGGTTTTATTATATATTTCTGATATATGTATGTTTGTATGATGAACTATTTCCTTGATATAAAGTATATGTATTAATTTTGGCTTCTCTTGGTTTCATTTTCATGCGCTTCTATTTTTCTTTTTTTGTGTATTGATGATCTTACAGTCTTTTCCCATTCTTTCCTCATACAGTAAGTGCAGTCACAGAAGTGGTGCAACTCGGGTTAAATGATTCTGGTAAATGGAGAACAAGAACGTCGTTGCTGATCTGCACTCAAAAGCTCCACAAATAAATCATGACAATTTTAACATTGACTTTGAATAATTGAATCAGAAAATACTTCAATATGAAACTAGAACTAAATGTTTAATGATTAAAGTTAAAACCTAATGTATAAGGAAATATAAAATAATTAAAAACCCAGTACAAGAAAGTGTAACAACTATGTAGCCTTATTTTCAACAAATATTGAGAGATAGATATCCCTATTCAAAGCGAATGCCTATAAGTGAGCCAATATGTTGCAATAGTCTAAAGTTGTACAGTATCTCCTCAAAATGTTCTAAGATGGGTAAATAGTATCAAAGGGTAAGGGCGCTCCGTTGGAAACTACACGACATGGAGATGCCGAATTTCCTACTGGCTACAATATGACCGGGTTACGTCTGACATGATGTTAGACTGATGCGTGTTTTGTATCACTAAGATACATCTTTATATATAATAAAGAGAATTGGTTGCAGGGAATCCGATCGATTCAGATTGTATATCAGGCCTGATTTGATATAGAAATAATTTTGATTGCATGTTGTTGCAGGTCTAAAGGTTACAATTTGGATACTACTGCAGGTGCCTCTTGTATCCATTGGGCAGCTAAAAGAGTGGGGCATTGCCCCAATGGGAGTAATCTGGGCCTGGCACCTGACAGGATATTTGGTCCCCCCCCCCAAATTATTTTTACTCAAGTAGTAGGCAAATTGAACAAAGCAGTTGGAGTTTGTAAGGAGTTTTAGAGGGATGGTAGTCAGGCATGTGAGCTTGGAAGGTGTTGGTGACGAGGGCATTACAGGCCTTATTTAGTGCATTTATCTGACATTGGTTTAGATGTTTTAATTTGGGTATGCAGGAAAGCTTAGGAAATGTGGTGTTTTTTTCGTGCAAGGGTTGAGCCCATTTTGAGTGATAAAATGGTCTCAGCCATACGGACATTTTTCGAAGTTATCAGGTTTTTAGAAAGTAATTAAAGCTGCAGTTCAGGCTTTAAAAAAAAAAAAATTATAATTTTTTTTTACTTCAATAGTTTCATGTGGGCAATCTCTACTTACCTAAAGAACTGCATAGCTGCTGGTCAATTCGTTCTCCTTCTATTGATCGGCAAAGTTTGGCGACATCTTTAAATATGGGGAATGTATTTCCTCTGTTTCTGTCACTCAGTGGAAGCTCATGAATATTCATGAGCACTCCTGCACTGACATGTGCTAGAGGGAGGGCAGGGCTCACAAAGGGGTGTGCCAGGGCTTGTGACAGGACATGAAGGGGCAGTGCCTTAGTAAATGGTTGTTAAAATAGAATACAAGAAAATTGCTCTTTCAAAGTTGTTGTTTTTTAAAACAGAAAATGCTAAAATTATTTAATCTTACTACAGAACTGATTTATTAAAAAACACACACATGCAGGATACTGCCTGAACTGGAGCTTTAATGCAATTTGGATTTACTTTATGTTTAATGTTATGTTCCTGGCTGTGCGCGGAGCAATGGTTTAGTGAGTGTTATGTGTTCTCTTTTGGCTGGACGGCGAGGGGTTAAGATTTCCGTGTATGTGGAAAAAAATGTTGTTTGGTTTTAATGTTATTTAACAAATATGCTGCGGTCTTATCATTACCTTCATTATACCTGTGTCTGGAGTGTGTATTTGGTTTATTAATACAATGATGTTTTAATTAAAGGGAGAGTGCATATAGCTCTCATGGGGTTGACAATGTATGAGCAATTAGTAAAACTTAGTCACACAGGCAGCCAATCTCAGAGTCAAATCCCCACTGTACAGGAAAGGTTCCCATTTGACCTGGCAGCCAGTATGGACCTTTGTAGCGGTAATCCCCAGTTTGTTTGGCAAACCATATACTAATTTTAATCAGTTAATAATAATGCTGAAAGGGCTGTGTCCTACAGTATGTAGATTACAAAAAAAAGGGTTTTAAACAACTTATCAATGTAATTATTTGATTCCTCTGCAGAAATAAGTACTGTTCCATTTTCGTTGGGTCCATTTAATTATATTATTATCTGGTAATTCTTCCCCAGGTTCTCCTTAAACTAAATATGCTGTCATCGTTATCCAGACAAGAGAACAAATGGGGAAAAGTCTGGATCAACAATTTACCTGTATGTTTGCAGGGTCCCTCCACAGCTCCAAAACTCAATGAAATTCACCAGGTGACAGACAGGACACATTCCTCATCATTCACAAGCAGAGGCAGGAGGAAGATGACAGTAATCATCAATTCAAACACTTTATATATACACTAACTTCTCACATCTATCTCAACCTATATGAGCCCTGTCTCTAACTGACTCTCCCCTCAGCATCTTTAGCTCTCAAGGCATAACATTTTAATGTAGCAAAGGCAATCCTGGCTGGACTAGAATGGTGAAATGACAACTGGCATAAATCCAGAATGTGCCGCTGTCTTTGGGGTATTATGCTTGCATATACTGATATGCATGAGACTTGCGTGTACTGATCTGCGTGACTGGTTGATTTCAAGTGCTGGTTGTATTAAGTGTGCAGTAAAAATAAAAGAAACTCCTTGTTATGCATATCACAAATCTAATCTCACCGCCCTTTAGATGGCGAGAAAAGAATGCAAGTTTTTTTTATAGTACTACACTGCCGACACACTTAATTGCAGTGCGGCCAGATCCGCAAGCCGGGAGATTTCCCGGCTTGCTAGTGGCCGCCCCTCGGCGTGCCGCGCGTCATAGATGCGCGGTCACGCGTCTTCGGGAACCTGCGCCCCCTGCACGCGCGTCCAGGGCTCCCCGAGGGAGCCCTGGTGTCCCGCGATGTGGGGGATGGCGGCAGGGGGTTCCGGGGGACCCGGCGGACCCAGCAGCGGTAGGGAGAGCGCCCCGATCGGAGGGCGCTCTTCCGCTGCTTCGGCGCGCGCCCGTCACCCTCGGGCGCGCGCCAGGCTACTGCTGCGGCCAAGAACGGGCAAATGCTCGAATAAACTTGGCCGCAGCAGTATATGCATATCGGAGTTTAGTGAATAGCAGTTGCTGGCAAAAAATGCAAGTTTGGGCATTTGTTTTGCTACCGCACGGCTTGTTACAGCCATAGTGTTATAGCTCATTAAAAAGCTATTTAGAGCGCTATTGCCCTGTTATCAGAGCTTTGTGAATAGCTACACATGCAATATCACACTAAAAAGGCATTTATAGTGCATTAATGCACTTATTGAAGCTTAGTGAAGAAGCCCCTATGTTTCTATTTTTAATCATATTTTGTTCAATATTCCTCACATTCTAATTTGTTTTTTATGATGTCTTTATGATATTTTTTTACATTATGTCTTTCATGATGTTTTATTTAATATGGTATTTTAATTATGTGATTGCATTTTAATTGAACTGATTCTATTAAATAAGGAGAGGTGTGATACTGTAGGTGTATATAGATGGACTCTCTGCACCATTATGCCCAAATTCCCCTAAGGAAGTCGCTACCATTGTGATGTAACGCGTAAAATGGGCTCTCTTCCTTGGACTAGCTCCTACAGACACGTCAGGGTGATACGCTGTGGTTAGCTCCTCTCCTGTTATGCGGACTACATGTAGGTATGCGCTGCTTACAAGCCTGCTCCTGCAAGATGTGTTGAGGGTCCTTCCATGGCGCCATTGGAGTTCCCAAAGCCTCCTGGTGTCCTCCCACTGTGATTCCCATCTGGGTTGAGATCGGCCAAGGTCATTTGGGCACAGGACTTCACTGGAGAGACGTACCATCCCTTCTCGAAGCTGCACTTTAGGATTCCAGCTAAGTAGCTTCCCACCTGTGGTCAGGTTTTTTTTATACACTATGATTTTACTACCGACACTTGTTAGTGTGCAATCTTATGATTTCACCAACCTAGCATTTGTAATAGTGGTGAGTGGTAAAGCTACTAACAGCTCTAAACAGAGAGTACAAAAAGAGTCAATGGTAGGTAGTAATAATGTAGGACTGCTGAGGTAAGCAACGAGGGAATTCCACAACGTGGGTGTAAAAGGAGAGTAAAAATAGATGAAGAAGACACTGTAGGCCTGCGTGTGTAAGAAAGAGGAGTTCCAATGGAAACCGCTACCTGAGATCCTTGGAGTATAGAGAGTCTGTGTCAGCGCCTCTATGGATCCCTCTTGTAGCACTCCTCAAATGCAGCCCTCTCTGCAGAAGGAACAAAGCCGTCCTGGGTATCTACTGCACGGTCTCACATCAATGGCGCAGAGTTCCTGAGTGCCGGAAGTACGTCATGGTACATCCGGTCCGTACGGAAGGTCTTCCTCTCCCTGTAGACACGTGATTTCACGGGGGAGAATGTAATGAACGCCGACACCCACGTACCCTCAGATCCTCAGCGCGTCACTCCAATCCAGTAACAGTGACATACGAAGTAAGGATTGGAAAGTTGATTCGCGCGAGTCCAAAAAATGCACCAAAAGCTCACCAAGTGAAGGGCTAAAAAAGTTTAATAAAGACTACATAAAATGAAAATGGAGACACACAAAAAACTAATACATAACAACCCTACGCGTTTCAGGCACCTTAGTGCCCTTTCTCAACGCGTAGGGTTGTTATGTATTAGTTTTTTGTGTGTCCCCATTTTCATTTTATGTAGTCTTTATTAAACTTTTTTAGCCCTTCACTTTGTGAGCTTTTGGTGCATTTTTTGGACTCCCGCGAATCAACTTTCCAATCCTTACTTCGTATAGCATTTGTAATAAACTGTATTATGCTATAGGGCATGAGCTTTTGCTTTGTGTTTTTTAGATCCCTTTGGATTTTGGATTACTCCTCAGCAGCAACTCAGACCCCAAAGACGTCATCCAGTCCATCTACCCTATATCATTTTTTTTTAGCATTCCTGCAATATAATTTCATGTTATATATATATTTTTTTGTTACACTTGTTTAATGTATTCATTGATTATCTTTTAGCTCTGAATCATGTTATTTCCAGCTCCCAGGTACACAATTCTGGGCAATCCCCAACGACTTTTGACCTGTCCATTTGTCTTCCTTTGTCATTGCATTCTCCAAACCGATTAAAGAATGCAGGCTGCTGTATTCCGGCAGGAATGCTGATGAGCTTTCAACGTTCTGTAGGCAGCCTGTATGAGGACAGTTATGGAGTGTTTGCGTAGATAAATATTTCTCCACTTGCCTCTTTCCTGCTCCAACGTGCCCTCTGCTTCTTCCAGTGCTAACTGCACCCTTAACGTTTCTTGTTCAAATAGTTTCTTCACTTTTTCTAGCTTTTGAATGTTCTCATTCCTTTCACTGACCTGGTGTTACGCCGGTGCTGCCCGCAGACCAGACCCGTCCCCTGTGCTGAGGTGGGACGTAGGGATACACGCACCCGCAGCAAAGGGAGCGCGTCCGGAGTGTGGTGTTAGTGTTGCCAGGCCAGGTATAGTAATGAAGACAATACTTGCCGGTACCGGTAGTAGAGGAGGAGTAGTTATTGCTGTTGCCAGGATCAGGGATAGGAGAGTTGTGGATGATCGAAGGTATAAGCCGTGTTACAGGGATGCCAGAAGTTACGAAGTCCAAGTAGAGCCGAAGTCGAGAGCCAGAGGGGGTAGTCGTCCAATCCGCGTCTATACCTGAGGAGTCACTGAGAGAGTAGTCAAATGCTTCCATACAGAGACTATGTCGAGCGACGAGTGATGGGAAGCACAGGCATAATAAAGCTGGGCAGGCCAATGGGAAAAGGGGGCAGGCCTGGAGGACTGCAAGGAGTCTTCCCTGATAGGAGGGAGGTGTTACAGCCCAGCTGAGTGTAATCCTTGATTTGCATGGAACTGTGTGATGCTTGGGGGCGACCCCTCACTGCAGGAGCAGTGGTTAAAAGTGCTCTGTTAGGCGTGTGCTCTGTAAGCTGGGAATGCATGCACATAACATCTGGGGCTGGTGTGCGTGTAGGTGTGCGTGCAGGAGGGCGTGGGCGCGCCTGCCGCGCTGAGCAGAGGAATCGCCGAGGGGAGTGATCCCGCGACGGCGGCAGGGGCAAGGAGCCGTGGAGGCCGGTAAGGCAGGATTGTTTTGTGTGTCCAGGGGCTCCCTGCGGAGAGGGAGTGCTCCATGTGGGAAGCGAGGAGAACGCCGATTCCTGACAGTACCCCCCTCTTCAGGAACGGCCTCAGGACGGTCCAAGAACGGTTTCTCTGGAAACTTTTTCCTGAAGGACTTAAGAAGGGCCAGGGCATGAATGTCCTTTGAAGGTACCCAGGATCTCTCTTCAGGGCCAAAGCCCTTCCACTGCACCAAGAACTGGAGCTGACCCCTGGATAGGCGAGAATCCAAAAGAGAGTGAACTTCGTATTCCTCGTTATTTTGTACAGTAATGGAATCCGGTTTATGAGTCTGATCCGGAAAGAAGTGACTGGAGAAGAATGGTTTTAAGAGGGACACATGAAAGACATTGGGAATCTTCATACTGGGTGGTAGTTGGAGCCGGAATGCCACAGGATTGATTTGTTCACAAATAGGGAAGGGTCCCAGGAACTTAGGTGCCAGTTTAGGAGATGGTACCTTGAGGTGGATATTCCTAGAGGAGAGCCATACCAAATCCCCTGGTTTGTAATTTGGCGCCGCACTACGACGACGATCGGCCTGTAGTTTCGATCTGCGGGAGGAGTTGAGAAGGGTAGACTGAATCCTGGACCATGCGGTTTGGAGGGAAGAAATACGTTCATCTACGGCTGGTACTCCAGAAGGAATGTTGGGGATGGGAAGACAGGGAGGGTGGAACCCATAATTTATAAAGAAGGGTGACTCCCGGGTGGCCTGGTTTTTTGCTGAATTGACGGCATACTCTGCCCAAGAGAGGAGTTGAGCCCAATCATCCTGGAAATCGGATATAAAACATCTCAGGTACTTCTCCAGGGATTGATTGATTCTCTCCGTTTGTCCATTGGACTGAGGATGATAGGTGGAAGAGAAGGAAGAAGAGATGCCCAATCTCTTCATGAAAGCTCTCCAAAATTTGGATACGAACTGAGAACCTCTGTCAGAAACAATGGACGAAGGGATCCCATGAATCCGAAAAATCTGCTCCGTAAAGATATCAGCAAGGGCGGGGTTGGTGGGAGGTGGGTAATCCTTTAAGTGGAATGAAATGGGACATCTTCGAGAACCTGTCCACGACCACCAAGATAGTGTTCATTCCTCTGGACCTGGGCAACTCCACGATGAAGTCCATAGAAATGTGGGACCAGGGGCGGTCGGGAACTGGAAGGGGTAACAGAAAACCCTGAGGCTTTTGACGGAGAGTCTTGCTTTGAGCGCACATGGGGCATGCGCGGGTAAACTCCAGAATATCTTGAGACATCCTTGGCCACCAGAAATTCCGACGAATGAGATCAGTAGTCTTCTTAAAACCTGGATGACCTGCAGATTTAGAGGAATGATCCCAAGACAGGACCTCTGGAACAAATTTGGATGGTACAAAGAGTTTGTTGTCGGGAACGACCAAGTCCTTGGGAATGCGTCTCTGGGAGTGCAAAATCTTGTCAAGATTCTTGAAAGTAGTCGTGGCGAGAATCCTCTCATGTGGAAGGATAGTCTCCAACGATTCCTCTGGCCTCTCTTCAGAAGAATGTATACGGGAGAGTGCATCTGCCTTTACGTTCTTGGTCCCGGGAATATAGGACAGGTGAAAATCGAATCGAGAAAAAAAAAGAGCCCAACGAGCCTATCGTGGACCAAGGCGTCGAGTGTTCTCTATGTAAAGAAGGTTCTTGTGGTCCGTGAGAATAGTAAACTGCTCTTTTGACCCCTCCAGCAGGTGTCTCCACTCTTGAAGAGCCATCTTCACGGCCAGAAGTTCCCTGTTACCCATGTCATAGTTCCTCTCGGCAGACGAGAATTTCTTGGAAAAATATGCACAGGGATGTAACTTATCTTGGGGCGTTGGTCTCTGGGAAAGAACGGCACCAGCGCCGCAATCAGAAGCGTCGACCTCCAGGACGAAGGGAAGTTCGATGTTGGGATGACGGAGAATAGGTGCGGATATAAAGGCTTCCTTGAGTGTCTCGAAGGCGGAGATGGCCTCGGGTGACCAAGCAGAAGGATCAGCTCCTTTTTTGGTGAGCGCAGGGGTGAGTGAGGGGTGCCACAATGGTGGAAAAACTCCGTATAAACTTACGATAGTAATTAGCGAACCCTAAAAAACGTTGTATGGCCTTGAGAGAGTTGGGTCTTGGCCATTCAGTGACTGCTTGAAGTTTACCGGAGTCCATCATAAACCCCTCATCGGAAATTATATACCCCAGGAACGGAGTAGAGGTCGTATGAAAGGTGCACTTCTCCAGTTTGGCGTACAAATGGTGTTCACGGAGACGGGAAAGGACATAGGAGGTGTGGCGTATATGGTCCTGGAGATCTTTGGAAAAAATCAGGATATCCTCCAAGTATACAATAACAAAAATATTGAGTACCTCACGAAAGACGTCGTTGATGAAATCCTGGAAGACAGCGGGAGCATTACATAAGCCGAAAGGCATTACTAGATATTCGTAGTGTCCACTACGCGTGTTGAAGGCCGTCTTCCATTCATCCCCCTTCCTGATGCGCACCAGGTTATAGGCACCACGTAGATCCAACTTGGAAAAAATCTTGGCCCCCTGTAATTTATCGAACAGTTCGGTAATAAGGGGAAGGGGGTAACGACTCTTAATAGTGATGTGGTTTAAACCCCTGTAGTCGATGCAAGGCCTCAACGACCCGTCCTTTTTCTTGACGAAGAAAAACCCAGCCCCTGCTGGGGAATTGGAGTGATGAATAAAGCCTTTCTTGAGATTCTCCTGGATATATTCATCCATAGCGTGAGATTCTGGTAACGACAAGGGGTAGGTCTTGGACTTGGGTAGGGAGTAACCTGGAACTAGATCGATCGGACAATCGTAAGTCCTGTGTGGCGGCAAGAGGTCTGACTGTACCTTATTGAAAACGTCCCGGAATTGATGGTAAACGGAAGGTAGAATAACTTCGGGAACAGAGGTATTGGCCAGCAGTTGATGAGTCTCGCCTGACCTCGGCCTCCAGGAAATGGGGGCAGAGGAAGTCCAGTCAATGAGAGGATTGTTAAGCTGTAGCCAAGGAAGACCAAGGGTGATGGGTATCCCAGGAGCGTGAATGGCATCGAGAACTAAGATCTCCTTGTGCAGATGTGAGGACAGAAGCAAGGGAGCCGTCTCTAAGGAGATGTGGGCCGGGGTAAGAGGACGTCCATCGATACCGACGAGTGCGATGGGAACCTTCTTTCTCATGAGTGGTATGCGGTTTAACCTGGCGAATTCAAGCTCCACGAAGTTTCCTCCAGCTCCTGAGTCAATGAAAGCAGCGGTAAAAGTCTTGAACTTATCGCCTGAAAGGGAGACTGGAAATGTAAGTTTCTTAGGGAGTTCACCTTTAGAAAGGGGACGTGGAGACATTACACCCAGAGAGAGCCCCTCTGTACTCACTGGGTGTTTCCGTCCCGGACGCAGTGGACACTCCCGAACCAGATGTTCCATAGATCCGCAGTAGAAACACAATCCCCCGGCGTGGCGGAACTGCCGTATCGGTGTGCGGATGCGTTGTACCCCCAATTGCATTGGCTCTGGCAACTCCAGTGCAGGAGTGTTGCTGGGAGTACTGGAGAACGGAACTTGAAAGTTATGGACGCGATTTCGCTGACGCTCTGAGTGGCGTACCTGGATACGTTGATCCACTCGGACAGCCAAATCAATGAGGACCTCCAATTGATCCGGCCTGGATTGGCGAGAGAGTTCATCCTTGATGGGATCTGCCAGGCCTTGCCAGAACACAGAGACGAGAGCCTCTTGTCCCCAGTTAGTCTCGGCTGCTAGAGTCCGGAATTCCACAGCATACTGCGTCACCATTCGCCGTCCCTGAGTGATCTGGAGGAGAGAAACAGATGCCATCTCCCGACGAGCGGAAGAATCGAATACTTGTTGAAACTCGGCTTTAAATGCCGAGTAATCTTGGGTAAGGTCAGAACGTCGCTCCCAAACCGGGGAAGCCCAAGCCAGGGCGCTGCCAGTGAGGAGGTTATAAATGTAGGCTACCTTCTTGCGATCCGTATTGTAGAGATGGGGAGCCATTTCAAACTGCACCTCACACTGGTTTAGGAAACCCCTACAATTTTGCGGTTCACCTGCATAAGGCTTGGGGGGAGGAATCCTTACATCTGAGCTGCTAACTGCGCTTGCGGAGTGGGGGCTTACATCTGGCGGGGTCACGGTCGGTACCCTGTCTGAGAGTACTGCGACCTGGCGTGTAAGTGTCACAATTTGATCCGCCATGGCCTGGTTTGTCTGAAGCAGATTAGAGAGAAACTGTTGAAGTTCGGTCTGGTCTGCGTCTTGTGGGCTCGACATAATGTTACGCCGGTGCTGCCCGCCGACCAGACCCGTCCCCTGTGCTGAGGTGGGACATAGGGATACATGCACCCGCAGCAAAGGGAGCGCGTCCGGAGTGTGGTGTTAGTGTTGCCAGGCCAGGTATAGTAATGAAGACAATACTTGCCGGTACCGGTAGTAGAGGAGTAGTTATTGCTGTTGCCAGGATCAGGGATAGGAGAGTTGCGGATGATCGAAGGTATAAGCCATGTTACAGGGATGCCAGAAGTTACGAAGTCCAAGTAGAGCCGAAGTCGAGAGCCAGAGGGGGTAGTCGTCCAATCCGCGTCTATACCTGAGGAGTCACTGAGAGAGTAGTCAAATGCTTCCATACAGAGACTATGTCGAGCGATGAGTGATGGGAAGCACAGGCATAATAAAGCTGGGCAGGCCAATGGGAAAAGGGGGCAGGCCTGGAGGACTGCAAGGAGTCTTCCCTGATAGGAGGGAGGTGTTACAGCCCAGCTGAGTGTAATCCTTGATTTGCATGGAACTGTATGATGCTGGGGGGCGACGCCTCACTGCAGGAGCAGTGGTTAAAAGTGCTCTGTTAGGCGTGTGCTCTGTAAGCTGGGAATGCATGCACATAACGTTTGGGGCTGGCGTGCGTGTAGGTGTGCGTGCAGGAGGGCGTGGGCGCGCCCGGCACTGAGCAGAGGAATCGCCGAGGGGAGTGATCCCGCGACGGCGGCAGGGGCGAGGAGCCGCGGAGGCCGGTAAGGCAGGATTGTTTTGTGTGTCCAGGGGCTCCCTGCGGAGAGGGAGTGCTCCGTGTGGGAAGCGAGGAGAACGCCGATTCCTGACACCTGGTCAGCCAAATCTTAAACAGCCTCGGTGACCCCCTACTTCCCGAGTTACAGGCCCCGTCATGGGGTGCCGGTGCCGGTATCTCCAGTATTTAAATCCCCCGGTCATGTGACACAGAGGATTTATAAATGGCAGCGATACCGCCATACCGCCATATACACCCCATATCAGGGCCTGTATCTCTGGAAGTAAGGGGTCCCCAAGGCTGAAATCAATGTGGTGCAGCTCAGGAGAACCTGGGCTCCTGTACACTAGTATTAAAATTAATATTTAAACTGCGCGATCGCCTATAAGAGCCGTGCATGGAGATGCAGCGTCTCGGGGCAGCTCTTCCAGGCTACAGTTTAACAAAAACAGTTTCCAAACGATAACACTTAGAAAAAAACAAAAACCAAGTCGTTTGATCTTGCATTTTTTTACCAAACTTTAAAAAATGCTGTTTTTCTTAGTGAATACCGTTTTGACACATGTTTTATAGCGCGATAAAACAATGCAAAGTCGATCGGCAATGCACTGATTTTATCGAGGCTTAGTGAATAGACCCCTATATGCTTCAGGACAGACAGGTTTTTTTTCTTCCAATTCTGTTTTAAGAACAGAAGAGAAGGGGCAGCCATATTTTCCCAGTCCTTAGAATAACCCGCTGGACTGTTATATAATTTCTAAGTATTTTTACTAGAAAAACATATCAAGAGTAAAAAATTAAGAGTATTACAATTTGAACTATAGTACATGTGAGACTGAAGACCTATGCTTATTTCATCTAGATTACAATACTGTATATTCCACAATAAAGTTTTGAGCGGTCACCAACCAGACATGAATGGAATGATTTGAAAATATTATTTAAGTAAAAGTGATTAAAGATGGTGGTCTGGCTATGTCTATTGATTTGTATGAAACAAGAAATGAGAGAAGTGCAGAGAGCCTCATAGCGTAAAACCATTTATCAAAAGTACTAGTATCATAGGCCAGTATTGCAATAACAATTTCAAAATGAAACAATCGCCTATCAATCTCAATTGAATCACTTTCCGAAACGAATGTGTCCATTTCAGTGTTGATGGAGAGAAGTCCTCTGATGTTGCAGCTCCCACCGGTTTACCCGCTTGGTGGAAGCGGAAGGGATGTGATGCATACAGATGCAGGGAAACAAGAGAGTTCAGATAGCAAAGTCGAATTGGCAGTCCTCCACGCATTTCATGGCACAGTCCACTTCATCAGAGAATAGATTTATTCTAAACCACCATGGATTTATACCCATGACCCCTCCTCATTGGTTCCTTGCAAATTCATCCAAGGATACACATGAAATGGGGCCTATGTCTACAAACAATGTGTCACTGACAATCTATTTATTACAAATATACATTACTAGAATTTTTTTTAAATATATTATTAGAATATTTCTGATAGAAAATAGAAATATATATTGGAAAATTTGTGAATAATATATACATAGTACAGGCATACCCCGCATTAACGTACGCAATGGGACCAGAGCATGTATGTAAAGCGAAAATGTACTTAAAGTGAATCACTACCTTTTTCCCACTTATCGATGCATGTACTGTACTGCAATCGTCATATACGTGCATAACGGATGTAAATAACGCATTTGTAACAGGCTTTAGTCTCTTCAGAACAGGTAGGGAGCCGGTATTGCTGTTGAGAACGTGCTGACAGGCGCATGCGTGAGCTGGCGTTTGCCTATTGGGCGATATGTCCTTACTCGCGAGTGTACTTAAAGTGAGTGTCCTTAAACCGGGGTATGCCTGTATATATACACATATTCATAAACAGACACATCCCAACACTTCTATAAATTGATAAAGCAACTATATAATATTTTTCTAATTTAAAACGATAAAAATAGCTGCTGTGCCTCTGTATAAATGGAGGAAGAGAAGGAGAAGCAGGGCACTTCGGATTTGAATAAAGGGAATTTATGGAGCCAATAGATCGATGTTTACTCTTGAGGAAGGCCGACTGAGGCCGAAACGTCGATCTATTGGCTCAATAAATTCACTTTATTCACATCCGACGTGCCCTGCTTCTCCTTCCCTTTCTCCATATTGACCAGGATTATTGCACAGGTTTTTCCTGGACCAGGAGCACCAGTAGTTGTACCTTTTTTTTATTATTCAGTGTGGTGTGCAGCATCTCCTTAAACTATTACAGTGCCTCTATATAAAAACATTTCGAAATTCACATCTTAAAATGTTTAAAACAAGTTCAATCTATTATATATGTAACACCTTTTCCCCCACCCTAAGTGAAATCATAGAGCTACCGTGTATTTTGGTCTGGTGCATACCAGTAAGGTTGAACAGAAGGCCTTGAGAACCTATCCATACAGTTCCACCCGTTCAACTCCCTCCGATCTTGGGGATGGAATCAGGATGGTGGTGAAGGATGTATAAAAATAGAGTCGAGAAGCGCCTTTCCAATGCAATAAATATATGCCTTGCATATCTTCTGGCTCCACCGCAGGTATTGGTCTTGGGCCCAGAGTGGGTTGAGGTCCCAGATCTCCGTCCCAGGGCAAACATTGGGTTCCAGAACGGGCAGGATGATCTTCAACTTGGCAGCGTGGGAGGTCCCAACCGATACCTCTGGGATGGTCGCACCATCATCGTCATCGAACCAGAAGCAGAATACGGCGTGGCAGATACCTCCCTCGTAGAGCAGGTAGGAGTGGATGGTACACTGGACACCTCACAGTACTCTGTCAGGCCTCCTCCCCGGACCTTTGGCCAAGCACAGGACGGCTCCGACATCACTCCGGTCGACAACGCAGATGACTCTGACCCCTGCAGGGGAGCAAGTAAGTTTGTGGGGGTCTCAATCCATGCAGCAGGACCTGAAAGGGAACGTTCTCTCCGACCTGCTCTGCATAGAGAGTCTACCCCGGAGTCTCGACTTACTGCGCCAGGCTCAGCGCAGAAACCGGGGAAGGTCATCTTTGACTCCGGATGAAAAACTCATACATGAAAGGCTATGTAATGAGTTTACACATCGCCCGATGATCCTTGGGCCAAGGCTGATAATTTCTGTACAAGAACATAGAGGCTCTTCAGCTCCTCCATGTCTAGATTGGTTGTAGGAAGCTCAGACCCTTCTCTTTGGGCCGGTGTTAAGCGACTTGGCATAGGTCACATTTAGTTAGTAACCGTAACTCCTGTCCAAGGCAGTCGCATAAGGGGCAAACCCCAATAGTATATTCTCTCCGTCTTGCGATATCACTAGGACCCCGCCAGTTAGCTCATAGATGGTTCATAGTGAGACCATTTTAGCTGGAATTACTGGAGCAGCTCCGCACACGTCTACAAGCACCAGAGTTCCACGTGTGTCTGAGCTCCTCGCAACCATGCTGTCTGGTGTTAGCCACGACCTATCTCCTCCCCCTGGTGGATCCAGGCGGACCATGCAGGAGGGAGAAAGAGGCGCGGTCTCAGCATTTCGCGCCAATCCTAGATGCTTGTGACAATAAGAGCTTGCAAATCTTTTTCCAAACTGACACGTGGTCCCCTATCTCGGCGGAAAATGACATTTTGAAATGCACATAATAGTATGTAGCTCCAATTTCGGGAGGCCACGTTAGCATGGCTGCAGCTCCTCAAACTGAGGTTCTGGGGACCTGCGGATCAGGTGCCCCCTCTCGGATACCTGCCCGCTCACACAAAATAGGGTAGCATGGGTGGGCCATAGTCTCCTTGGTGACACCTCAAGGAACTACCCCCACACCTCTTCTTAACAATTGGTAGCACGGGTGGGCCGCAGTTCCCCCCATCAAGCCTAAGGGGTACCTCCCCGCACCTCTTCGTAGAACTAATAATGTAATTTCACACACTACTCGTTCATTAACTGGGTGGGTGAAATAGGAGCAGCTCTCCTTGTCCTGCTACAAAAGCCTGTCCTGATGATTTCAGCAGCACCTCCATTTGTAATACCTTTCCCCCACCCTAAGAGAGATCATAGAGCTATCGTGTATTCTGGTGCGGTGCATACCTGTGAGGTTGAACAGAAGGCCCTGAGAAGTCAGCGGTGGTATGGGGATGTATCAGGACAGGCTCACAGTGATGATAATTCATAGCACAGCGCCTCCAGTCAGTAAGGATTTTGGTGCAGCCAGGATGGTCCATGCTGGCAACAATTGATATTAGTCCAGACAAGCAGCCACATTGTATAATTCAACTATCTTTATTAGCAGCATGTAGTAATCCAGAACAGGCACATTCCCAGAAGCAGTGCCCACAGGGCTTGAGGCCTTATAGTCTCCTTCTCAGGTCCTTTACCCCCTGATGGGATAAAGGGTAAGATGCTCCCACTCCACAGGTGGAGGGGAGAGAGCCCTGACTTCTGGAAGTGTCAGCTTATGTACCCCAGGGGATGGGCTAACAGGGCAGGTCCGATACTGACAGGCATCACATCACGGGCATGTGACCCAGCCAGTATCCTCCCCAGGGATGACACTCTCTGGTTGTTGCTAGGCCATCCCCTGGATACAACAATAATGTATCCAGGCTGCAACAGCAAGCTAGGCCTCCATGAGAAAGCTTATCCCCCACATTGCCTGTATCTAACAGGACTTATGCTGTCAGGGCCAAAAGAAAGATAATAGCCACAGGCCTAGGCTACATAAATATGAGTGAAAGTCTCTTCTATAGATAACACACAAACTGCAGAAGGCAGACCTCAGGAAAATGGGAAAGAGGAAAAAAGAATAAACAATAAAAAAAAGGCCATACTCAGTCTTTGTAGAGGACAGACCAGCACATATAGCTTATTCCTGTTACATTTTAGCATCTATAGACACAGTTTGGCCAAGTTAAAACACCTATACCTAAAAAGGGGAAATGTTTTTGACAAACATTTGTCATTCAATCCTTTGGGGATCACAGTATCTTACTTATAGATCCAGAAAGCTTTCCTTTTGGCCAAACTATGGCAGAATGTTACCTCCAATAGAAATCTTGGGGCCCATCACAAATTAAAAGAGCAGGACCCCCCTCATTAATTCCATCACCCTACAGCGCACTGAGGGTCCTTGTGGGGGGAGAAGGAGAGATATGGGTCTGGGGGAGGGAGGAGGTAAGGCCTGGGGGGGAGATAAGGGTCTGGAGGGAGGGAATGTGGTTATGGATCTTGGGGGGGGGGGAGGGTTGTTAAGGAAACAAAAAACAGTAGTTAAGACCTGGGTAGGGGAGTAATTATGGACCTGGCTGGGGGATCATGACATTTTTCTTTTGGTAAACCCCTTGGAGACCCTTTTGTGAACCACTAAGGGTTGCTGAGCCCCGTTGGGAATCACAGCTATAGGTTCCTACTGTAACATTTACGTGTAATATTGGGAAAGGGGAGATACTTTGTACAATACATACTTTCTTTAAAAGAACTATTGGAGAACATAAATAAGTAAGAGATAGCTGTCTTTTCCATACTACTCTTCAATTCTCTCTCTCTCTCTCTTCCCCCTCCTTCTCTCTCCCTCTCCATTCTCCTATCTCTCTCTCTCTCCACCTCTCTCTCTCTCCACCTCTCTCTCTCTCCACCTCTCTCTCTCTCCACGTCTCTCTCTCTCCCCACATCTCTCTCTCTCCCCACCTCTTTCTCTCCCCACCTCTCTCTCTCCACCTCTCTCTCTCTCCACCTCTCTCTCTCTCCCTCCACCTCTCTCTCTCTCTCTCCCCACCTCTCACACCCCACACAGGAAATTTGCGTTTCACTGCTGCAGCAGTTTAATCATCCCAACGTTAGCCATGTAGCCAGGTGAGATCACAGTGGGGCAGAGAGGAGCCCAGCTACTCACCCCCACCAAGGAAACCTGAGGCATAGATTATTTTAATAGTAGTAGTGATAGTGGTATTTTAAGGCAGTAAAGTCTATTTATGAAAGTCTTCTGGCTGCAAAATCCTTCTGCTTTCAACTGGATTACTTCTTTTTAATATACAGTACCTGATGCTGTTTTGATACAGTATGTAGTATTTCTTAGGACTATATTTCACTCCATTGATATAATTCATTACGGAGGCACACTCTTAATTTCAGAGCAATTTATTTAATTACAATCCCTATAAAACACGTTTGATATATAAATCCCTTTGTTTTTGTCTTTGGCTTATCTCTCCAAGTAATTAGATAATACTGGCTATACTCGGCATAACATACGCCAATTTAGCAGATCTTAAAGATTATTAATTAAATATTACTCTTTGTTTTTACCTCTCCCAATAACACTTTGCTGTCTCTTGTCCCCATTTCCCCACATTACTGTCTCATCCATCATGTCCTGCTCCTCTTGGCACTCCCTGCCTCACATTGTCTGCTCCTCTCTGTGCACACTACCTTCCCTCCTCCTCTACTCATCTCACCTTTCTCCTCCTCTCCGTGCTGTCTCTGTTTCCTCCTACTCACCTTGTTGTCTCTCCTCCCTTCTCTCTTTGCACTCCCTCCTGCCCTATATGAAAACTGCTCTCCATTTTTCCTCCTCATTTCTGTCTCTCTCTCTCTGTTTCCTCTCCCCTCCTTGCTGTCTCTCCTCCACTCCTTGCTATATCTCTCTTTGTCTCCTCCCCTCCTTCCTGTCTCTATTACACCTCCCCTCCTACTGTCTCTCTATTCTCCTCTCTTTGCTGTCTCTCTCTGTCTCTGCTTCCCTCCTTGATGTCTCTCCTCTCCTCCTTGCTTTCTCTCTCTTTGTCTCCTCCCCTTCTTCCTGTCTCTATGACTCCTCCCCTCCTGCTGTCTCTCTGTCTCTTCCTCTCTTTGCTGTCTCTCTCTCTGTCTGTGCTCCCCTCCTTGTTGTTTCTCCTCCTCCTCCTCTCCTTGCTGGTTTCTCTCTCTGTCCCCTCTCCCCTCCTCACTATCTCTATTCACCTCCTTGCTGTTTCTCTCGCTGTCATTACCTTACTCTCTCCTCCATCATGCTTTGCTCTTCTTTGCACTTTCTCCTCCTCTCTCTTTGCACTCCCTGCATTGCCGTGTCTGCTCCTCTCTGTGCACAGTACACTCCCTCCTCTCCTACTCATCTCACCTGTCTCCTCCTCTCCTTGATATCTCTCTGTTTCCTCCTCCTACACACGTTGCTGTCTCTCCTCCCTTCTCTTTGCACTCCCTCCTTCCCCATGTGCACACTGCTCTGCATTCCCTCCTCCCCTTGCTTCCCCTGTCTCCTCCTTTACTTACGGTCTCTCCTCTCTGCTCCTTACTGTCTCTCCTTCACTCCTTGCTGTCTCTCTCTGTCTCCTCCCCTCCTTGCTGTCTCTTTCTCTGTCTCCTCCTCTCCTTGTGGTAACATTCTGGGTGTTGCAAACAACTTTATTGTTGCTTAGCAACCATGTAACAACTGAACCTTTGTATGGACACATACCTAAGCCATGTAGGGGTTAACTAAATGAGCCTTACTCATGAGAATACCAACATTGAAGTATTTAACTATGTATTTTGTCACATTGGATGTACTGTAGCATTGGGTATTTTTGTCCTTGGTATTATACATTTGGCCATGCTCAGTAGCACTCCTTTTGATATATATATATATATATAAATAATGTAGTGGGTTCTGGGGTTAAATCAATCCCCGCAAGCTCTAACCCCAGAACCCACCACATCATATATATTTGTTCTGGATTTAGAGCTTGCTGGGATTGTGTGTTTGCTTATATATATACATATACATAACTTATGGAGTTTCAGTAGGTAATAGAATATCGGAATTCTTGGGGACTCTAAATTTAACTATTCCTACTCTGATTTATTAAGAAGGCCTAATTACTCAGTAAATGTGAATGCAATACCTGCAAAGGTTTCTTATTCAACTTTTTATATTAAACGATTTTACTGTACAGTATATTGTTTTTCTATCCTGTCCCTTATACATGGTTAATGTCTTGGACAGAGGCTGTATATCTGAGCAAACTGTGGGAATCCCGTTACCAAATTGCCTGAAGTGTGCAGAGACCAGACCATAGATGTTAACAGCATAAAGAAATCCTGAATTAACCGAGGATTAAGTGGAGTTCCAGATCCTAATTTTGGATAAAGGCATATATTTGTCTTTTTAACTGTGAGTGCATAGTTTACCAATTAATAGTTTAATTATTTGGACATACTACCTTATGTTCTTTTTTCTCTCTTTTCTCTTTCCCCTTTGGTGCGCCTAGGTCAATCTTGTGATATATATGTATATATATATATGTGTAAATACATAATCCCAGCAAGCATATATATGTATGCATTGGATTTGCAACTCTTTCTGACTCTTCTTGAGCAGCTCCTTCTCCATAGATTCTGCTTGTTCTGACAGCTGCTCTTTCCACACTTTGCTCATATGGAGGTGCTGTTTTCTCTCAAGCAGGGGTGCACAAACTAGTAGGTGAAAATTTCTAAAGACGGCGCCAAACCTAGCCCTGTGCTTACAGAGGCCCCACACTCTTCCCTACAAATTTTTTAATATTTCCAGGGGAGAGTGTGGTGCCTTTGTAACTGCCTCTTATCTTCTCTCTGGCTTCTCTGGAGAATGGATGATGAGATGCTGGATAGCAGGTAAGAGGGGGGAAGGGGCACAACTTAAAAAGTTTGTGCACCCCTGCTCTAGAGGTTGCTGCACCAGAGTAGGACTACCCAGAATTCCTGGCTTCAGTGGAAGCACTGTATGGTAAGTGATAATGGGGAAAGACAGGGTTACAGATCTGTCTGAGACATGCAAATGCACCCACAAGTGGTATTGTTATTTACTATCATAGCGTTCATATTCATTACGTTTAAAGTTAGAACTATTCAAAAGAGGTCTCTTAACAGATTGCATGTGCTTCCTGCGTTAACCATTATACTGAATTAACAAAACATTATGTTGTGTTCATATTTTTCCAAATTTTGATTTCACTTAGTCGTTAATTTAGATAGACCAGTCATATCTGGTTATGCTATGTTATCATCCTTAAAATTGTTAATTTTACCATCAATCCTTTTAAGTTCATTTTCCTTTCACAGATTTATAGTCTTATCAGCTGCTGTGAGCAGGAATCATGGATTCTGTCCCATTCGCTAATGAATTTGTTATTGTCTTTCCCATGAGTGAGTGCTTTGAGTAAACGTAATCGCGTGGGTACTCGTTCATCATTTACATATTCCTCCAGACTAATTTGGTCCCACCATATTCTAGTTTCTTTCTTCAACATTTTCTATAACGGTTACATTAGTTCAGAGACTTTATTACGATTCGTAGCTGGTTGCACTTCGGAAGTAGATAAAAATACACTGAACTTTCTCTTTCCTCTCATTCCTACTGTCCAATGATGTAAGGAATTTGCTGACTTGTATGCTAGCCATGTGAAAGGTGGAGGCAGAAAACAGACAAAACAAAAAACACCACAAAAAAGAAAAAACACACGGGCAAAAAAAAAGTCTTAAGCAAATATGGAAAGAGAGAGTCTTAGGGGCCTATTCTAGTGGCTTCGATAATCATCGAGAATTTTGAGGAGCTATCACAAAATTTTGCTAGTTAGCTATTCAGAAAGCCTCGATGGTCAAATCATACGTGAAGGCATTTTTTGGCGATTTCGCGCTCCCGCTCAAACACCAAGCGTGAGCTGCAGAAATCCAAATAGCTCCATTATGATAAATTGTAGCTATTCTAGTAGCTCCGATGAGATAACTGAAACTCTGGAATTGCTGTTTTATCAAAGACTTCACCTCAACAGCTAAGGTGGCGAGATGGGATATGAGAGCAGGACTTAGAAAAAAAATGCATTTTTTTCTGCATTGGATTGAAGCCGGGAGTCTACGGAGCTGATACACATATCTATACTAAATCAGCTCCAGAAACCCCCAGTTTCCATCTGACACAATAAAAATACATTTACAGGCAGCTTCATTACCTTAGCGGCTAACCTAACACATCAACATGTCACATACTTTAAAAAAAAAAAAAAAAAACGCTGCCATCACATGGTACAGAATCCATTGGGATTGTGAGTGCACCCTGTGGTGTATCTCACAATCCCACTGGAGTTAAAATGAAGAGAAAATATCCAAATCTACAGTTTAGGAAATAAGGGCGTATTCATGGTGGCAAAACCAGGCATTGGTGCTGGATGACCAATCAAGCAGTGTCGGCATGCAGAGATGCTGCTACAGCTGTACTCAGCTTTGCTCAAAAATCAGGAAATTACATCACAAACAGCTCGATAAGTCCCTACACATTTCGCACCATGGTGCTTCGTCAGGTTTGAGCCAAAGGGACGTCTCTCAAAGAATATATAGCCAGCCTAACACATTAATTGACTGACATGTCTGGATGATCACTGCAGGTCTGAGATCTGCCAGAGAACGGCCTCTGAGGAAGATAGAGTGACTGTGGCTCAGTTGGGTAAACAGATGGGCCCTAAGAAGGTTTTAAAGGCTCCAGTGGAGGTGCGGTCTATAGGGAGATGGCGTTCAGAGAAAAGGCAGAGACAGCTGTTCCTTAGTGATTGGTGTGTCGGGGTCAGTTCCAGTGGCACTGGCAGACAGGGTCTGGAAATCTGGATGATGTGCAGCTGGGCATGTGGCAGGCCTGAGTGTTGGATGAAGTAGGGCTTGTGGAGCAGAGGTGGCCATGCAGTAACGTTGGCTCCTTGGCCCACATATGAGCTGAGTCCTTGACAAAAACATACTGTAGAGAAGAAGAATATAGAGAAAAGGTAGGCTGGGTAGGGGAATGGCTATGGGCTCAGGAAGGAGGGAGAAATGGGAAAGCAAGTTGGGGGCACACATACTGGAGACACAATTTGGGACTTTAGGATAGACAGTTACACAGACAGACACTAAACACCATCCAACAAAAGACAAAAGAGTTACAAAAATAAAAATAAAGGGAGCACCGCTTGGTGTAAGCATAGGTTGGAAGCAATTGCTATCGGCAGCTGCACAGCAAAGACAATCTGAAAAAAATAAAGTATGATTTCCTGCGCTGTGTACCTGCTTCTATGTTATGTCCTGGGACCTGACCATGAGGTGAGCCCATCCACTCATCTTGTTTCTATGAATCATCCTCCTGATTCGACCAAATGAAACCTAAATACAGCATTGGATATTCACAATGAGTAAACACACTCTATAGAACAAAATCTGAGCATGTACTGTAACAAGCAAACATCTGAATATGACTATAAACGTGAAAATACAGGGAGCAAACACTAACAGAGGCTTATGGTGCCCTGAAAGTCTTTATGTGCCTTCCATGAGTGTAATAAGAACTATAATGCAAGTTCCACCATGGACCTGACACAGTATATATATATAACTCAGTCAACACATAAATCAAACACACAACACTCATCCATAGGGAACAATGCTTCACTGGTCCTTGTGATTGCTTCCAGAACTACATGTTCTTTTTGAAAGAACAGCTTTTATTTTCCCAATTTTATCCTTTATATCATTAAGACTTTTTCTTGCTTTATTATAAACCTTTGCCTTAAATTAACCTTTGTTCATTTAATGCAGCCATTTATTATTATTATTATTATTATTATTATTATAACTCTGGATTTTCCTGTCTGTCTCTTGTGTAACAAAATAATTGTATTACATTGTAGTTTTTCTCAAACTAACTGTAAAGTATTGCAATGCTCCCTTAAGTGGGGAACTGTAGTTAATTAAGAAAAAAAGTGTGTGTGTGCCGAGCACGCACATTTTAAGTGAAACTTCTTTGTCTTTGTCACAGGAATTGTATTTGTGATGGTGATGTTATTAATTAAAAATCAAAACACAATTTCAGTGACAAAAGGCAAAAGAAGTTTGACTTAGAACACGCGTGCTCTGCACACACTTCCTGTTTTACCTATTTGCACTTCTATATACAGTATATACTAACTGTGAATTCCTCATTTGTGTGTGTGTCTCTGTGTGTAACTTTGTGTGTGTGTTTGTGTGTTTGTGTCTCTGTGTGTATATGTGTCTCTGTGTGTGTGTCTCTTTGTGTGTTTCTCTGTATGTGTGTGTGGCTCTGCATGGGTCTCAGTCTGTCTTTGTGTGTGTGTGTGTCTCTGTGTATGTCTTTCTGTGTGTGTCTGTCTTTGTGTGTGTGTGTCTTTGCATGGGTCACTGTCTGTCTCTGTGTGTGTTTATGTGTCTGAGTGTGTGTTTGTCACTTTTTTGTCACATAAATTGTATTTGTGATGATTTTTTTAATTAACAATCAAAACACAATTTCACTGACAAAAGGCAAAGAAGTTTGACGTAGAACATGCGTGCTCGTCATGCTATTTGCACTTCTATATGTATACTAACTGTGAATTCCTCATTTGTGTGTGTGTCTCTGTGTGTGTGTCTCTGTGTGTGCATGTCTCTGTGTGTGTGTGTGTGTGTGTGTGTGTGTCTAAGTGTGTGTGTGTGTCTGTCTATCTCTCTGTGTGTGTGATGGCAGAAGATTGGGAGCACACTCACATCCAGGTAGGTGTATATGTTAAAGAAAAAAGAATATACAATATTGCAACAGAGCAATTGATATGTAGAAATGATCTTACTCACATTTAATGTGAGTAGTAAAGGACTTGAGATTGTTATGAGTAACCAGCACAGGTCAGGTGAGCAGTAGGTCGTCAGGAGCGTGGGGAGGAGATTCCCATGGTATGAAAGAGAGGACACAGGATATGGTGCAAGTTGCTTTATAATAGTGAAAATATTAAAAGATCAGTAACACTCACAAGCACAGATGGGGTGTAAGCAATGGGACCACCCTGGGTCAGATAATAAGGGAGAGTCCAACGCTCCTTCCTTCTCTGGAAAACATTGTTTTGGGTGGGTGCAGGAAACAAGGAGTCAATCCTAGTTGGACAATCCCTCAAGATACACCAGTGCTCAGCAATCCTCCTTTAGTTTGTAGTACCACCCAACGCGTTTCATTCGTGAGAAGTTCTTCAAGGGTTATTCAGGTATGTATCTGGTCCTCCATCTTCCTCTCCTACTTATTCTTTCATTTTAGAGCGTTTCTGACGCACAGCGTGACGTCATCACATAGGTGGACGTCGCGTGATGTTGCAGCATGCGTTGCGGGTCAGTGACGTCATCATGTATGGAGTGTTGTTTCAATGATGTATTGCTTTCAATCATTCAGAAAAACAGATTTCGGCACAGTAAGTATTAAAGAGTGGGGTATGAGTCATGAGCAAACTTGGTTGCCGTCCCAGATAGAAGTAAAACAAATAGATCACACATCATTCAGCACATTGTACTATTAGTGGGAGCACAAACCAAATGTACACATTAGGCTGCCATAAATAGGGCTAGATGGCATAATACTCTTATCCCAGAACTGTATCTGGGACTACAGTGAAACATAATAAATACATAATACAAAAAGACATTCCTAGTGAAAGCCATTTGGCTGATAATAACAACACAGCAATGGGATCACATTAATAAATACATATAGCAATGGATACGACTACAAAAGGCAGTCATAGGGTTTTCTAGAGAATAATGCATAAGGTGGTATACAAATGATATTAACTACATTACAAATGATAATAAATGATATAAATCAATGATTGAAAATGTTCTATAAATAAAAAAGAATCATATTAGCACTAATAGATAGCACTACAAATACTCAGTACAGTTGATATTGAATCTCCTCAACCTTTGGTTTAATAAAGTTCTAAAATTCTGGTAAAAGATGAGGATGATAACACAATTTCGTATATAGCCTAATATTAAAAGAGAACCCAAAATTATGTTAAATAGGTAAGGGAATGTATCAATCAACATGGAGTAAAAATATGTAACATTCATAACATTAAAAGGTAACATATGAGCCTACTGTATTAAAACAAGGCTGGAAGATTAGACAATATCCCACTGAATATTATTCTGACTAAAAAGGCATTGATGTCGAAGTCTATGTTTAATCATTTCGGCTGTAGTGTTTTTAATCTATGGATTCAGAAGGACTCCCTTTGTGATAATTGTAACGTCCTATCACCTCCTCACCGATTGTGTTGAACCTGTTCAATGCCTAAATATATCAAATCTTTAGGGTCTGAGTTATGATATTTTTCAATATATAGTGCACACTATAATTATTTGCACCCAAGTTTATATTTCTATGTTCTAATATCCTGAAGAAAAGGAATGGGGAGCACTGCGAAAAATAGAGAAGTGAAGGCAAAGTAGAAAAAATAACAAGAAGTTTGAGGCATATAGCCTAAGTATGAAGAGAAACCTCTGACGCGTTTCTCGCCAGGGCTGCTTTATTAAAGAGTCATTTTATGAGTCTACGAAGAGTCTCTTTATAGGTCCTCCCCACCGGAAATACTGTCTACGTGTATCCCAGGTAAATGAAACCCCCCCGGGAACAAACAATCTGTGAAAATTGAGACAACAGAAAGAAAGCAGTATTACTGAAGGGGAGAGTACCAACGAAAAGACAACATTAAAATGCAATAACAAAATAGCATAAATAGACTCATTAGGAACATTAAAATGAAAAACAATGAATAACATAAAAATGGATGTTATAGGTGTAACAGATCATAATTAATCATTATATTTATAAATAACGTAATATAATCATATAATACCAATAATGATAATAAATATAAATAAACCAATTACCAAAGGCAAAAAAAAAAAAGATATCAATCTTGATGGAGGCGACAGGAACAACAATTCAATGAAAAAAAAGTAAATATATTATGCTATGAGAAAATATTGCAACATTAAGGATACAAAACAACTCAGCAAATGTAACTAGAAAGAAACACAAGTATTTCAAGCTGAAACGACTACATGAAACACACACACACACACACACACACACACACACACACACACACACACACACACACACACACACACACACACACACACACACACACACACACACACACACACACACACACACACACACACACACACACACACACACATTAAATAACCTGAGGCTAGATCAAGGAAAATATAAATTGGCATAAAGAGAATATGGTTAAATAGAATTTGTATCAGAGAAAATGCTGTACTAATCCTTAATCCCAGAGGGGCACAGAGAATTAAGTGAATGGATCCAATACATCTCACGTTAATTAAGATGTTTTATTCTATCACCCCCTTGTATGGGGACTGGTATAGATTCAATCGCTGAAAGACGAAAACTGGACACATTTTCAAATGGCCAGTTAGCAAAATGCTTGGAAACTGGGAGCATAAGGTCCATCTTTTTGATGGAACGAATGTGCTCCATAATTCTGACCGCAACCACAGGTTAGGTAATAAATCACAACATTTGAATCACAATTAATAAAAATTGGAAGTCTGTGTGTTTTCATAGTACGTACAATGTCACTAGATTTTATAGAATTGGCATAGGTACAAATAAAACATTTACCACATTTGAAAAAAACATGTACTGTATTTGCCAATTCAATGGCCTGATGATCAAAAGATTTCGCATTGGAACAAAGCCGTCTAAGGTGGAGGAATTGGCCCTTAGGTATACCACGGATGAGTGGTCGGGTGACTACTTTCTGCTTTGAGGAAAGTGTTCCTCGGATTTTGCTTCCTATAGATGTCAGTCTGTATATTTCCTGTGATATCAATAAATAAAGTTATGTCTAGGTAATTAATGTGATTAATGTGATTAAAGTGATGTTCATTAGTAAATGTAAGATTCAATATATTACAATTAAGTGTTTTAATAAAAGTGCCCAGTGAATGTGAATCCCCTTCCCAAATCATAATCAGGTCATCAATATATCACTTGTAGAAGACAATATAATGCCGGAAAGGGTTAGAATCACCGAAAATACCTGATTATTACCAGTTCAGTGTTGTCTGATATCAATTTTAGTATCACTCCTTGTTCTCTTGTTAGAAAAAATACCCACGGGGAAAAATAATCTGCCTGTCAATTTGTCAAAATCATTCATTAATAAATGATAACATGTTTCCAAAAAGTTCCCTTTATCATGGTTCGGATAAAAAAAAAATAGATTTGTTTTTAAGAGCAGTCCAGGGGTCCTCCAAGGAGGGGTGTGTGAAGCACAGCAATCTGGGTAAGCAGGGAGAACCGCACACCAGCAGTAAAAATGAATAAATTTATTGCAGAGTGAACAAGGGAGACATTCAAAAATAGGGCAAAAAAAGCAACTCTGACACATTTCGGGACAAGCCATTTGTCAAAGAGATTTGTTTTTAAGATTGGTTTGTCTGAATTCAGTATCCCTCAATTGCGAAGTTGATACTGTGATACCTGAATATGGTAGGTCAAAATTTCTCTTTAAAAAGTGCCTTTTAACAGTAAGTTTTCTTATGCATTTGTTGGCATCAATAAAAAGATTAAATGAGCTTGACCCTGCCATAGGTGCAAATTTCAACCTTTTTTTTTTTAAACGTATCTTAACAACAATACTCTTAACCTAAATTGTACCTCCAATTTTAGTAGAACAGATTTTCCTTTTATGTGTTTATATACAAAATAATACCATCCAAACTAAAACACATATTACATCTGTGGATTGTAATAATTTTATATTAAACACCAGCTGTCACCATAAACAATGGTTAAAAAAACATTCCTTTTGGACAACTGAGGAGAATCAGAAGAATCTGTTCTGATGTAGGAGAGTATAATAAGCCAGCGAAAATTCTTGAAAAAAGATTAATTCTTTGAGAAAAGGTACGATGAGTCTCTAATTAGAGAGGCAAAAAATAAAGTTGATCGACTAGATAGGGAAAACCTTTTACTTACAAATGGAAGAAAAAAAGATATGAAAGAAAAAAATGTTATTCCTTTTATTACACGTTTTAATAGAGAGTCCAATAGAATACAGCAGATTGTCAGGAAACACTGGCACGTTCTCAAATGTGATCTGGTTCTGGCAGATTTCCTTCCACATATGCCACATGTGGTGTTCACCAGAGCGAGAAGCCTAAAGGACAATCTTGCACCCAGCGCTCTAAAAAAAAAGCAATAACTGAGAAAAAAGATACAGAGATCTGGTTAACAAATAAACCGAATGATTTTTTAAAAATGTACAACATGTAAAGCATGTAAATTTGGACATAAAAAAACAAATACCTTTATTTCTAATACGACAGGGAAAACATCAAAAATAAACATTTTTATTAATGCAGGAGCACATACGTAGTACAGTATATGTTCTAACATGCCCATGTGGGTTGCCGTATGTTTGGAGAACCACCCGCCCCCTACGAGTGAGGATATTAGAACAGCAATATAGAGAGGAAACACCTCAATGGTAGGTGCTACAAACCCTAGACTAATGTAATATAAATCAGAGATGTATGCAGTGTAACCCATTGCAATTTTGCTGACTGCAAGACAGGATACGAACCCGCAGAGCAGAGGTAGGAAGAAGGACACCAACCTTGGTCTGGGATCTGAGGCCTGAGATGCATTAGTTGTCAAGTTCAATTCCAGGGTCGAGGCAGGCGGCAGGCAGGGATAGTCAAGTCCAATTTGTAGTATATGTTCTAACATGCCCAAAAAACATCAAAAATAAACATTTTTATTAATGCAGGAGCACATACATAGTACAGTATATTTTCTAACATGCCCATGTGGGTTGCAGTATGTGGGGAGAATAACCAGCACCCTATAAGTGAGGATATTAGAACATATTAGAAATATAAACGTGGGTGCAGATAATCATAGTGTACCACTACATTAAAAAAATATCATAACTCAGACCCTAAAGATTTGATCTATTTAGGCATTGAACAGGTTCAACATCATTGGAGAGGAGGTGCTAGAACGTTACAATTATCACAAAGGGAGTCCTTCTGGATCCATAGATTAAAAACTACAGCCGAAATGCTTAAACATAGACTTCGATATCAATGCTTTTTAGTCTGAATAATATCCAGTGGGATATTGTCTAATCTTCCAGCCTTGTTTTAATACAGTAGGCTCATATGTTACCTTTTAATGTTATGAATGTTACATATTTTTACTCCATGTTGATTGATACATTCCCTTACCTATTTAACATAATGTTGGATTCTCTTTTAATATTAGGATATATACCAAATTTTGTTACCATCCTCATCTTTTACCAGAATGTTATAACTTTATTAAACCAAAGGTTGAGGAGATTTCATATCAACTGTACTGAGTATTTGTAGTGGTATCTATTGGTGGTAATATGGTTCTTTTTTTATTTATAGAACATTTTCAATCGTTGATTATATTGACAACGTTGAGAATATAATGCAAGGAGGGGGGGTCTGGCGTAAACAGCACTAGGATCTAAGCAGCCATTTTGTTCAGCATCCATCTTAGGTGCCTGATTTTGTCATCCATTTTGTCTACTGTTTGCATGAAAGCTGCGTGTAATGAAAGTTGAGTTTAAAGAAACATTTTTTTCTCTTTTGCTCCTAGAATATTTTTGTGACAATAAGCCTTCAGCAAGCCACAAACCTTGAAGAGAAGATACGCTGCCGTTGTGAAACTAGACAGAGATAACAGCCACTTCTCACATTTAGGGGGAGGGTCTCATGGTCAAATACACCCTTCCAAGAAACCAGCGTATGTAGGGGATAGGTTACGAGCTGGCATAATAATTTTGTAGCTGACTCAATTAATTTTTGCTATTTTTTTACATTTATGTTATTAAATCAATGTTCTCATATTCATATTTGCTTATCTTATACGAATATGTAATGACGCACAAGCCACCTCATAAAGGGGGCGTGAGCTTTAGTATTATGGTATAAACTAGCTGATATACCCGGCGCTGCCCGGGATTTAATGTTCTGGCTCCCCCTCTCTCTCTCTCCCTTCCACTGTCTCCCCCCTGTCTTTCTCCCCCGTTAACAGCAATAGCCCCCCCCCCCTTCACAGCTCCATCACCTCCCCTGTTCACAGCTGTGTTCCCCCCCCAGTTCACATCTCCAATGGGTGAGTGGGTGGGTGACTGAGTGGGTGGGTTGGTGACTGGGTGGGTGGGATCGTGACTGGGTCGGTGAGTGAGTGGGTGACTGGGTGGGTGGGTTGGTGACTGACTGAGTGTGTGACTTTGACTGAGTGGGTGAGTTTGACTGAGTGGGTGACTGACTGAGTGGGTGACTTTGACTGAGTGGGTGATTTTGACTGAGTGGGTGACTCTGACTGAGTGGGTGACTTTGACTGAGTGGGTGGGTGACTGACTGCGTGGGTGGGAGACTTACCTTGACCGGGTGGGTGGTGGTTCCTGGTGCTTTGACTGAGTGGGTGGGTGGGTGACTGACTGACTGGGTGACTGACTGGGTGGGTGGTAGTTTCTGACGGCAGATGGTTCCCCTCCTGGCCCTGATATCTCCGTGGCATGCGGGGGTAAAAGAGTGGCAGGCTGGGGCAGGAGGGCCGCGCCACGCTTCCCCTCAGTTCCTCGTTGGGAGCGAGGGGGAAGGAGCCTGTAGTTGGCGCTGGGGCAGATGGGCCGCGCCGCGCTTCCACTCCGTCCGGGAGCCGGTGCAGGGCGGTGAGGGTGAGTGCCGCGCCGCGCTTCCCCTCCATCCGGGAGCCGGTGCAGGGCGGTGAGGGCCGCACTTCCCCTCCGTCCAGGAGCCGGGGCGGTGAGGGTGAGGGCCGCGCTTCCCCTCCATCCGGGAGCCAGGGCGGTGAGGGTGAGGGCCGCGCCGTGCTTCCCCTCCGTCCGGGAGCCGGGGCGGTGAGGGTGAGGGCCGCGCTTCCCCTCCGTCCGGGAGCCGGGGCGGTGAGGGTGAGGGCCGCGCCGCGCTTCCCCTCCGTCCGGGGTTGGGGTGGGTGTGTGGGTGTCTCTGCGGGTGAGGAGAGGAGAGTGGCAGTTGGGTGACGTCATAGAGGCACCAATCTGATTGGCCAGAGGCTGAGGACCAATCAGATTTGCCGCATCTAGCACCAGACTCACAACATTCACTTTCATTATATATAGATATATATTGTAGGCCATTTATCTGCGGAGAGCTTTTGTTTTGAAGCTTTCTCCTGTGTGTGCACTTGTGCGCAATTAACTTATTTGTTATTCTGTGATAAGGTAACCCTCAGATTTGTTTCTTTATTCACACTTTTCAGAATATCATTTATTATCATTTGTAATGTAGTTAATATCCTTTGTATACTACCTTTTGCATTATTCTCTAGAGTACCCTATGACTGCCGTTTGTATTCTTATCCCTTGCTATTTGTATTTATTAATGTGTTCCCATTGCTGTGTTTTTATTATCAGCCAAATGTCTTTACTAAGAACGTATTTTCATATTACAGTATGTATTTATTATTTTTCACTGTAGTCCCAGATACATTTCTGGGATAAGAGTATTATGGCATCTAGCCCTATTTATGACAGCCTAATGTGTACATTTGGTTTGTGTACCCACTAATTGTACAATGTGCTGAAAGATGTGTGATCTATTTGTTTTACTTCTATCTAGGATGCCAGCCAAGTTTGCTCATGACTCATACCCCACTCTTTAATACTTACTGTGCCGAAATCTGTTTTTCGGAATGATGGAACGCAATTGTCACGCCTTTATGCCTGCAGACCTGGCAAGACCCCAGTACTGAGGTGGGAACGGTATTACACCACACACCCACAGCAGTGGGAGCAAGCCCGGAGTGTGGTATAGCGTTGCTGGGCCTATTGAGAGAGTGGTTAAGTTACTTGCAACGTCTTTGTAGGGGTCTTTGAAGGGGTTAAGCACATGGTCGTGTCCGTGTGCCAATGTCCAGGGGTCCAGAGAGTAGAGTCATCAGGGTACAAAGCAAGGTCCAAGGGTTCCAGATGTCAGCAAGGTAAAGTTCGTAGCAAGTAGTAGATTAGCAACATGAGTCGGCCGCAGGAACACCCGACGGAGAAGGTGAGAGAGGAAGGCTACTGGGGTGGAAACCAAAGTTAATAAAAAAGGGAGATTCTTGAGTAGATTCGTTTTTGAGAGAATTTATCGCAAATTCGGCCCATGGCATAAGGTCAACCCAGTTGTCCTGTGAGTCAGATATGAAGCATCTTAGATATTGTTCTAGTGTTTGATTCATCCTTTCGGTTTGATCATTGGTTTGAGGATGGTATCCTGAGGAAAACAAGAGAGAGATTCTGAGTCTTTGGGAAAATGCCCGCCAGAATTTAGAGATGAACTGCGATCCACAGTCAGAGACTATAGAAATGGGAACGCCATGCAACCTGAAGATCACTCTGGAAAAGACATCAGCCAAAGTGGCAGAGTTAGGAAGACACTTGAGAGGAATAAAGTTTGCTTGTTTAGAGAACCTGTCCACTATGACCAGAATGGTGTTCATTCCTTTGGAATTGGGTAGTTCAACAATGAAATCCATCGATATATGTTTCCAGGGTTGTTCCGGAATGGGAAGAGGAAAGAGAAGTCCTGAAAGTTTGTGATGGAGTGTTTTACTCTGGGCACATACAGGGCAGGCAGTGGTAAAGTCAAGAATATCTTTGTTCATCTTTGGCCAGCAAAATGTCCGTTTAATGAGATCCGCTGCCCTTTTGAAGCCTGGATGACCGACTGCTCTAGAAGACTGACCCCAAAGTAAAATCTTATGGCAAAAGCGTGAGGCTGCGTATAGGCGTCCTTCTGGTACCCTGAACCTGCTGGGAATGTGAGCTGGAGCCTTGCTGATTTCGTCCAACACATCGAAGTTGTTAGCGGAAATTATACATTTGGCATGAAGAATAGGCTCCGTGGTTTCGCTAGCTTCGGTTTCAGTGGCGAACTGACGAGAGAGAGCGTCCGCTTTGACATTTTTGGTACCAGGAATATATGAGATGGTGTAGTTAAAGCGGGAAAAGAAGAGTGACCACCGAGCTTGGCGGGATCCCAGACGACGAGCCCCCTCGATATATAACACATTTTTGTGGTCAGTGAGAATAGCAACTGGTTCTTTGGAACCCTCCAAAAGGTGCCTCCATTCTTGAAGAGCCAGTTTTATGGACAAAAGTTCACGATTACCAGCATCATAATTCCTTTCGGCAAATGAAAATTTCCGTGAAAAAAAACCACAGGAGTGAAGTTTCTCTTGGGGAGAAGTCCTCTGGAAAAGGACTGCGCCGGCTCCTACGTCCGAGGCGTCGACCTCCAAAGTGAAGGGAAGGGAGGTATCCGGATGACGAGGCATGGGTGCGGAAACAAAAGCCTTCTTGAGAACCTCAAAAGCACGAATTGCCTCTAGAGACCAGGAAGTGACATCGGCGCCCTTCTTAGTTAATGCGGTGATGGGAAGAGCAATAGAGGAATTTTTTTTGATGAATTTCCTGTAATAGTTGTCAAAGCCAAGAAAACGCTGCACAGCCTTGAGTGAATTAGGCAGCGGCCAACCGAGAACAGCTTTCAGTTTTTCTGTATCCATGGAGAAGCCTTGGCTGGATATGATATAGCCTAAAAGGGCAGTAGAACAAACACTTCTCCATCTTGGCATATAGGCGATTAGAACGGAGCCTAGAAAGCACTAGTTTGGTATGTTGAATGTGTTCCTCCAGACTTTTAGAGAAAATAAGAATGTCATCTAGATAGACTATGACAAATGTTCCCAATACATCGCGGAAGATGTAGTTCATAAACTCTTGAAAAACGGCCGGAGCGTTACATAAACCAAAGGGCATAACAAGATATTCATAATGTCCTGAACGTGTGTTAAAGGCTGTTTTCCACTCGTCCCCCTCCCTTATGCGCCGCAAGGGACGTGGCCCCCGATTCCTTACAGTACCCCCCCTTCAGGATCGACCTCAGGACGATCCATCCAAGACTTCTTTGGAAATTTCTTGTGGAAGCGGTCCAAGAGAACTGGAGCATGGATGTCCTCCTTGGGTACCCAGGAGCGTTCCTCTGGACCATAACCCTTCCAGTGAACAAGGAATTGTATCTTTCCTCTGGATACACGAGAATCCATGATTGTCTGGATTTCGAATTCAGGGTGTCCTTGGACCGTGACTGGTTTGGGTCTATGGGTCTTAGCAGGGAACCGTTTGCTCTGGACGAATGGCTTGAGCAAGGAAATGTGGAAAACGTTTGGAATCCTCATGGAAGACGGAAGTTGCAGACGAAATGCCACAGGATTGATTTGTTCCTGGATCAGAAAAGGCCCTAAGAATCGGGGTGCCAATTTCGAGGTCGGAGACTTCAACTTGATGTTCTTGGACGAAAGCCAAACTCGGTCCCCTGGCTTGTAATTAGAGGCCTGTTGACGACGGTGGTCTGCCTGAGACTTGAATTTCTGAGCGACGCTAAGAAGTGCGGACTGAATCTTGATCCATGACTTCTGAAGAGTAGTTACCCGTTCATCAGCTGCCGGCACTCCTATCGGAATGTTTGAGATTGGCAGTCGACTTGGGTGGAAACCATAATTCACGAAGAACGAGGTTTCGTGCCTGGATTCATTACGAAGTGAATTGGTTGCAAATTCTGCCCAAGGTAGCAGGTCAAAGTAGAAAAATAAGGCAGTGCACTGCCCAAAGTAACAGAAGGAGGCTCACGGTTTTAAGCAACAAAAAATAGATTTATTACATAAAAAGTGGACAAAAGGGTCCCCCCTAGGCCACAGCAGGGGTCCACCAACTAGTTTCAGGCAAAAAAGGACTTGTTTTTTCTGATGCACTGGCTTTCTACACAACAAGGTAGCAGGTCAACCCAATTATCCTGGGAATCGGAAATAAAACACCGTAGGTATTCTTCCAGTGTTTGATTTAGTCTTTCAGTTTGCCCATTATTCTGGGGATGATAGCCTGACGAGAAGGATAGCGTCATGCCAAGCCTCTTGGAGAAAGCCCGCCAAAATTTCGATATAAATTGCGTGCCTCAGTCCGAGACTATGGATGTAGGTATCCCATGGATGCGAAACACCTCCTTGGTGAAGATATCAGCTACAGTAGGGTGGGCGAGGAGGGAAGTCCTTTGAGTGGAACAAAGTGGGCCTGTTTTGAAAAATGGTCAACGATGACCAAAATGGTATTCATCCCTCTGGAAGGGGGTAGATCCACAATGAAATCCATTGAAATATGTGACCATGGACATTCAGGTACTGGCAAGGGCATGAGCAAGCCTGAGGTTCTTTGATGAAGAGTCTTGTTTTGTGCGCATACTGGACAAGCACTAGTAAATTCGTGAACCATCTTTGCCATATTAGGCCACCAAAATGTACGCTTGATAAGATCCAAAATTCTTTTGAAGCCGGGATGGCCGGCTGAACGGACAGAGTGGCCCCATTCTAGTATCTTTTGAGGAAACCTGGGTGCGGCATAAAGAGTTCCTTCCGGTACCTCTAGACCACTCGGAATTTGTGTTTGAGCTTCAACGATCTTTTCGAGAATGTCAAATAAGTTGGTGGAAATGATAAACTTAGAGGGTACGATAGTTTCAGGGATTTCTTCGGATCTTTCCTCAGGAGAAAATTGTCTGGACAAGGCATCAGCTTTTGTGTTCTTAGAACTGGGAATATAAGACAGAGTATAATTAAATCTTGAGAAAAATAGTGCCCAACGGGCTTGACGAGACCCCAGACGATGTGCATTTTCAATATAAAGAAGATTTTATGATCGGTCCAAATAGAAATAGGTTCGCGGGAACCTTCCAGGAGATGTCGCCATTCCTGTAAGGCCATCTTGATAGCCAAAAGCTCTCTATTGCCAACATCAAAGTTTTTTTCAGCAGGCGAAAACTTCTTTGAAAAAAAACCGCATGGATGAAGCTTATCTTGAGGGAAGAATCTCTGGGACAGGATGGCGCCTGCACCACAATCAGATGCATTAACTTCTAAAGTAAAAGGAAGACTAACATCGGGATGTCGCAGAATGGGTGCCGAGACGAAAGCTTGTTTCAGGGTTTTCGAAGGATGAGACGGCCTGCGAAGGCCATACAGACGGGTCAGCTCCCTTCTTGGTAAGGGCCGTAATGGGAGCCACAGTGGTGGAAAAATTTCGGATGAATTTCCTATGGTAATTGGAGAAGCCTAAAAAACGCTGGATGGCTTTGAGAGAGTTGGGCTGAGGCCAATTCAAAACAGCCTTAAGTTTTTCAGGGTCCATTGAAAATCCTTTATCTGAAATTATATAGCCTAAGAAGGCAGTAGAGGTTTGATGAAAAAAACATTTCTCAAGCTTAGCGTAGAGATTATTGACACGAAGGCGAGCGAGAACGAGCCTGGTATGCTGGACATGATCTTGAAGATTTTTAGAAAAAATTAGGATATCGTCCAGATAGACGATTACGAAAGAGTTGAGAACATCACGGAAGACATCACTCATGAAATCCTGAAAAACAGCAGGAGCATTGCATAAGCCGAAGGGCATTACAAGATACTCGTAGTGGCCGCTTCTGGTATTGAAGGCAGTCTTCCATTCATCGCCTTCTCGGATGCGAACTAGATTGTAAGCCCCTCGGAGGTCTAGCTTGGAAATGTTTTTTGCCCCTTGAAGCCTATCAAAAAGTTCGGAGATCAGCGGAAGGGGATATCGATTCTTGACTGTGATGAGATTGAGCCCTCGGTAATCAATGCATGGTCTCAGGGATCCGTCTTTCTTTTTGATAAAAAAGAAACCGGCACCAGCGGGGGACTAAGAATTACGAATGAATCCTTTTTCAAGGTTTTCTTTGATGTATGCTGCCATGGCTTCAGTTTCAGGGAGGGACAAGGGGTAGGACTTACATTTCGGAAGATTAGTGCCGGGAACCAGATCATAAGGTCGGTGAGGAGGTAGAACCTCCGATTGTGTCTTGCTAAACACGTCGATGAAATCCGCATATGCTTCAGGAAGAGCGGAATCATTAGTCGGGGGCGTTTCCACTCCCGCGAGGACTGTGGTAGGAGAAATGACTGGCAATGGTGAGGCGTCTGACCGTGGCTCCCACTGGATTGTCTTGCCATCCCTGCAATCAATGCGTGGGTTGTGCTGCTGTAGCCAGGGTAATCCTAGGATAACTGGAACGGCAGGAGAGTGCATCACGTCAAAGGATATGATTTCGGTATGAGTACCGGCAGAAAGGGTGAGAGGAAGAGTCTCTAACGTGATGAAGGCAGGTTGCAAAGGACGACCATCAATAGCCTCAAGGCCAATCGGCGATTTCTTAGCGATGAGCGGAATCTTGTTATGAGTAGCAAAATCTTGATCCACAAAGTTACCACCGGATCCTGAATCAAGAAAAGCAGCAGTGGTTACGAGAAAATTCGGACCTTCAAGCAAGACTGGAAGCATAATTCTCTTAGGGAGTTCCTCTTCAGAGATAGGGTGAGAAGATATTGACCCCAAAATGAGTCCCTCTTACCCCATTGGTCGTATTTGTTCTTTGGGCCTTAAAGGACAAAAATGTACCGTATGCTCAGGAGATCCACAGTAGTAGCTGTGGCGAAAATGGGGGTAATCAGCGCATTAATAAAGGCAGTGGGCTCGGCTGGTTACCCCTATTTCGTATTGGGGATGAAGGGGTTAAATTTATATGCTGTTCCCATGTACTATTTTCGCCTATATGCATTGCTGTCCCCTTTGTGCAGGCTAGTCACTACCTGCAGTGCTGAATAACAGGAGCCGTTCCAATAAGACTGCTAATTTAGGAACGGAGTGAGCCAGCACCCTGATTTTTGGTGTGCAGCCTCACATATATTAAACAAATATATTAAAAATATATATTAAAAATATAACTTTGTCATAAGGGAAACATATATTTTTGATAAAGTGCCTTTCTGTTTCAGTTTTAAAATGTACCGGCAGGATGCTATTTTTTCTGCCTGCCTTTGTAATGCATTAAGGAACAAATGTTATGCATACATGAGTCCCCTGGTGGGAGATGCCGATGCGTCTAGGGGATGAAAGACCCCAGATTCTTAAAGTGTCACTTAATCAGGATGTTTCTGAGTAGCAGATCCTGTTACTCATCCTAGATATTTCACACCTTGGGACCAAACTCCAGACATTGCGTCCCCAGAAATGAGTGGCCCCTTTTTACTTAGCAGTGCTACCAAGCTGCTTACTGAGCATGCTCAGAGTTACCTGGGCTGGCTGTAGGATTTGCCCATGTGACATGGCTGGTTCTGATAGGAGGAAGATAATTCCTTGCCAATGGGATGAGGCTAATGTAACACTTCACAGGGCCTTATCCTTAAAAAGGCCTGTACCCCTCCTTCCTGTGTTGCTGCTGTTGCTGTGCTGTTGTTGTTGCTGTTGTTACCTGATTTCTTCAAGCGGATAAGATCTAAGTACAGCGGCTACGATTCCAGAACGCAAGGGGTTAAAAACATCGCAACAAGGAAACTTGCCCTGCTTCAGGATTTCGTTAGCCCTGGGGATTCCAGAACGAACCCCAAAGAACCAGAAAAGACTTTGCACTTTCACAGAAGGATTGGACTGGCTATTTATTTGGCAATTTGCAAAAGGACTGCATTTTAAAAGAGAATCTTCTGGTGCTTTGCACCTTTCTGGACATTATCCTGTGTTCCTCTACCCGTGAGTGTAATTATTAAGTGTATTCTGCAGTTGTCGTGTGTTTGCCTATCAAGGGAATAAATCTCAGTTTATTTTGCTCAACCTGTTCTGCTCAATCAGGATCCACGAAATATAAATGTGTTATTAAGTGTGTCCATCGTGACAGTAGCAAAGGCCCTCATTCCGTCGACGAGCCCTTTCGGCAGTCCTGTCAGGGGTTCTATCGGCAGTCCTATCGGTATTACGGAACTCTTGACTGGCAATCTGCATGGGTTCCACAGCGTCTAGAACAGGACGAATAGCTGGGTAGGATCTGGGAAGAATAGGGTCAGAAGAGAAAATTCTGGGACTCTGGCGTTCTTGACGGCGCTGTTGAAGGCGCTGATCCACTCGTATGCATAGTGCGATCAATTCCTCCAATCCCTGGGGCCTGGGCTGAACTGCAAGTTCATCCTTTACAGAGTCGGACAAACCTTGCCAAAACACAGCAATAAGGGCTTCTTGGTTCCAATGCGTCTCCGCCGCTACAGTCCGGAATTCCAATGCATATTTAGCTACGGACCTACGACCTTGAGACAATTGAACAAGAGAAGCAGTGGCAGTATCTCTGTGGTGGGAGATATCAAATACCTGCTGGAATTCTTGGCGGAAGAGCTGGTAATCCTGGGTGACTTCCGCACGCAACTCCCAGATGGGAGAGACCCATGCCAAGGCGTCCCCTATTAAAAGAGAGTAAACATAGGCTACCTTGGTGCGTCCGGTGGGGAACAGGCTCGGAGAAATCTCAAACTGTATTTCACATTGGTTCAAAAACCCAGGACAGGCTAGAGGGTCACCCGCATATGCTTTAGGCGTAGGAATCCTGAGTTCTGATGGCCGGTCGCCACTCTGCGCGGCTGGGGCCGGATTAGGCTGTAGTGAAAGCTGGGAAAGCTGTTGTACCAGGCCTGTGATCTGAGTTCCCAAAGTATCAATGCAATGTGCAAGTCCCCTGATTAGTTGGCCCACCTCAGTCAGGTCTGTTTCTGTTGGACTTTGCATAATGTCACGCTGTGCAGCCCGCAGACCAGGCCGAGTACTGTACTGTACTGTACCAGCCCTGTACTGAGGTGGGATGTTGAATATACACACCGACAGCAGCGGGAGCAGGTCCGGGATGTGGTTGTAGCGTGGCCAGGCCTGGGTTAAGATTTAGAATAGTCGTTGTACTTGCCGAGTTCAGGAGTATAGAGAGTTCTGTAGTTAAATCCGTTTCCGTGTCCAAGGGTCTGAGAGGTAAGAATCGTGATGGGTAAGCCGAAGTCGGGAGCCAGAGAGGTAAATCTGACAAGCCGGTTCAAATCTGCAGGGGTAAAGACAAACAGGAGCACGACACAGTTTCCAGGCTACACAGGAAGCAAGGAGCTATGCAGAGCAAGGAAGTGAAGGCAAAGCAGGATATTTAAAGCGACAGTGACCAATCCGGACGAGGGGCATGGCGGAGGCGTGTTGGGGAGCTGCTCGTGAGTGGCTGAGAGACCAGGAAATAGCAGAGCACAGCTGAGAGTCTGTAATACCAGTGCCAGAATCCAAGATGGCGACGGCAGAGTTCAAGGTATGCACTGGGCGTCAGCATGGGTAGCGATGGGGGGCAGGGGCAGCAGCAGCTGCAGTTCAGGTAGTGGGTAAGGAGGGGTCACGCCGCAAGGGACGTGGCCCCCGATTCCTTACAGACTGTCAGCCAAGGTCAGTGTGAGAGGAATAGACTCCCAAATGATAAAGGCCGGCTGGAGTGGTCGGCCGTCGATGGCCTCGAGGCCAATGGGGATTTTCCTTCTGACCATGGGGATTTGATTCTCCAACGGGAACATCTGGTCCAGGAAGTTACCGCCAGATCCCAAATCGATGAAAGCTTCAACCTGCAGGAAAAGGTTCGGGCCCTCCAAAGTAGCAGGAAGCAGAAACTTCTTTGGGAGAGCTTCAGGGAGAGAGGGGCAAGGAGAGACAGTACCCAGTAGAAGCCCCTCTACCTTTACTGGGTGTACCCGTTTCCCGGCTTCAGGGGTTAATTCAGGAGACGGTGTTCCGGAGAAGCACAGTAGAAGCAAAGTCCATTCAGACGCCACCGCGCTCACACCATGGCCCGAAGTTTCCGACTACCGACCTGCAACGGCTCCGGAGACACCAGTGCCAGGAGGGGTGTTGTAGGCGACCTATGAGAAACAACAGAAGAAGAAGAAGAGCGAGAACAGCGCCTCTCGTGCCGTCGTTCCTGAGTACGCTGATCTATGCGTACGCTCAGGGTAATCAACTCCTCCAGGGATGAAGGCCAGGCATGCGTAGCTAGATCATCTTTCAACGTATCTGAGAGTCCGTGCCAGTACGCGGCGGCGAGTGCCTCATCATTCCATTGGGTTTCAGCGGCTAGCGTACGGAACTCGATGGCGTATTTGGCAGCAGATCTTCGGGCCTGTGAAATGTGAAAAAGAGTGAAGGCGGCTGTCTCGCGCCATGCAGGAGTATCAAATACAAGTTGAAACCCGCGTCTGAAGAGAGAGTAATCTTGCGTTAATTCGCTATTGCGCTCCCATAGGGGGGAGGCCCAGGCGAGAGCATCTCCGGCGAGCAAGGCGTAGATATATGCTACCTTAGTATGACCAGTGGGAAACCGGGAGGGGAAATCTCGAATTGCACCTCACATTGGTTTAAGAAACCGCGGCAGGCGAGGGGATCCCCATCGTAGCGATTCGGTGCAGGAATGCAGGGCCCAGGGCTGGAGTAATTTGTGGCAACCGATGATGTGGGAGCCATGGGGCTCTCCTGAGGGGAGAACTTGGCCAATTGCTGGGAGACAGTAGACAACTGGTTACTGACAAATTGTAAGGCCTCTATTGAAACCTCTATGGAAATACCTGTACCCACCTCAGGAGGGTCTGCGTTTGTTGGGCTCTGCATAATGTCACACCTGTATGCCCGCAGACCTGGTAAGACCCCAGTACTGAGGTGGGAATGGTATTACACCACACACCCACAGCAGTGGGAGCAAGCCCGGAGTGTGGTATAGCGTTGCTGGGCCTGTTGAGAGAGTGGTTAAGTTACTTGCAACGTCTTTGTAGGGGTTAAGTGTTAGAATGGTCGTGTCCGTGTGACAATGTCCAGGGGTCCAGAGAGTAGAGTCGTCAGGGTACAAAGCCAGGTCCAAGGGTTCCAGATGTCAGCAAGGTAAAGTTCGTAGCAAGGTTCAAGGGTACAGAGAGCAGGGTAGTCCGGGACAAGCAGGGGTCAAAGCCAGGGAAATCCAAAGAAACAAAGGAGCAGGATACAGCAGGGACACAGCGGGAGCACAGCATAGGTTAGCACACACAGGGAAACAGGAACCATGCAGAGCGACGATAGAGAGGACAGACAGGGTTTATAAAGGAGGAACACCAATAGAAGAGAGGGGAGGAGCAGAGAGAGAAGTGCTAGACAACACGGATAGGTCAGGGAGAGAAGAGGAGGAGACAGAAGGATCAGAGATTGAGATCGCCTGCAAGGAATGGGGGGAGGAGTCAGGAGCGTGACAGGGCTTAGAAGAGGAGCGTGTGCGCACGCCTTCTGTAAGCCGAGGGTGTGCGCGCACAGGCTGCGTCACTAGATGCGCGGAGCGCCGCGGGCACCGCAGCGGGGGAGGGCAGATGACTGGACGGGACCGCCAGCAGATGTGAGATACCGGCAGCGGGCACAGGGAGTGACTGGGAGCGGGGAGCGTTGCCGCAGGGACTCGGGGACCACACGGGTACGCGCGGCCTGCAGGGCATGCGCTGAGGTAATGGGGCAGTGAGAGAGGGAGACGGAGCGGGACAGGAGTGGATAGATGCAGAGGGATTGGCCAGAGAGAGAACAGAGGGAGAGAAAGAAGGGGAAGGAATCCCCTGAACCGTCACAGCAATACAGTACATCATTGAAACAACATGATGACATCACTGACCCGCAACTCATTTGGCAACGTCACGCGACGTCCACCTACGTGATGATGTCACGCTGTGCATCAGAAACACACTAAAATGAAAGAATAAGTAGGAGAGGAAGATGGAGGACCAGATATATACCTGAATAACCCTTGAAGAAGTTCTCACGAATGAAACGCGTTTGGTTGTACTACAAACTAAAGGAGGATTGCTGAGCACTGGTGTATCTTGAGGGATTGTCCACCTAGGATTGACTCCTTATTTCCTGTGACCCGCTGTAGATGGCCACCATAAGGTTTTCCAGAGAAGGAAGGAGTGTTGGACTCTCCCTTATTATCTGACCCAGGGTGGTCCCATTGCTTACACCCCATCTGTGTTTGTGAGTGTTACTGATCTTTTAATATTTTCACTGTTATAAAGCAACTTGCACAATATCCTGTGTCCTCTCTTTTATACCATGGGAATCTCCTCACAACGCTCCTGACGACCTACTGCTCACCTGACCTGTGCTGGTTACTCATAACAATCACAAGGCCTTTACTACTCACATTAAATGTGAGTAAGATCATTTCTACATATCAATTGAGAAGCCCCTTTTTTATACTCTATCGCAGCGGTGCTCAAACTGGGGGGGCGCGCCACCCAAGGGGGTGGGAGATTTTGCTGGGGGGGGGGGGGTGCGGACGGTTGCAGAGGCCCCACGCTCTTCCCCACGGCATTTAAATTAAATGTCAGGGGATCACTGTTTACTTACCCAGATTCAGGCGCACTGTGACGCGTCGCCACAGCAACGTCATTTGATGCTACAGGGTCCTGTGACGTGATGTCACACGCGTCAATTGACGCTGCGGGTCACGTGACGTGACATCACATGACCCCGCAGTGTCATTTGACGCACTCTAGGGTAGGGAGTGGGGGCCACGTGTATTGCGGCAGGGAAGACAGGGGGGCGCAGCAGAAACAGTTTGTGCTCCCCTGCTCTATTGCAATATTGTATATTCTTTTTTCTTTAACATATACACCTATCTGGATGTGAGTGCGCTCCCAATCTCTGCCCTCATTGCCTCTATGGACCTGGATTGAATCCATTTTAGGAGCTGCATCCATCGCAGGACTGTATTTATACTTCTTGCCTCCGTTTTTTTACGTATTTATAATCACTACTCTGATGCGGTGTTTGCGCTCATTCTTTGCCCTCTGCGTGTGTGTGTATGTGTCTCTCTGTGTATGTCTATATGTGTGTGTCCCTCTCTCTCTCTGTCTGTGTCTCTCTGTGTGTGCCTGTGTGTGTGTGTGTGGTCTCTGTCTCCCAAGTGTTGGTGCTGTGCCTGAGGCCTAAGCGCATGCGCGATGCACCGGATGCCCGAGGATCCTTCTGCGCATGCGCGACGGGGCATATGCACATGTGCGGTGCGCTGGACGCCCGAGGATCCTTCTGCTCATGCTCCGCGACCTTTCTGAATTATGACGCCATTTCCATTACGCGTTTTTGTGACAACTAAGGAAATTTTCCTCATCAAAACTCTGTAGATGCCTGCAAAGAAGTTTCACTTAAATAGATATACACAAATTCATAAACAGACAAACCCCTACACTTCTATAACTGAATAAAGCAACTATGCAACATCCATCTAATTTAAAAATACAAAAATATCTGTTATGCATTATATAAAAACAGGATTCACACACTGGTAAATCACATCTTAAAACATTTTAAATAGGCCAAATGTATCATATATATGAGGAAAGCCACTTCTATAGCTAGGAAGACTTCAAGAAAATGGGAAAGATGGATAAAAAAATAAACCATTAAAAAGGCCATCAGCAGTATCTGTAGAGGAAAGACCAATACATATATCTTATTCCTGTTATACTGTACTTTAGCATCCATAGACACATTTTGGCCAAGTTAAACTACCTAAATAACCTATAAACTACCTGTTCTATGAAGGGAACTAAATACATCCACTATTTATGTTTGAATGAATTGGATTCTTCATTGAAACATTTGGAGATCGTGGTATCTATGGTAATTTGTAGATCCAGAAAATGTCCCCCAATGTTACCTCCTCACTTATCCATTTTTATCGACACTAACCCCATATAACTTAATTAGCTTCTGAGCTAGTGGCACAACAAGGACCCACAGTTTCAGGGACACATAACGTTATTCGGTTTAAATCTCTAATTAACATATAATTTTATGCATTCTGTATGTGCACTTGTATGCCCCTGAGACCAAGATTCTGATACTGTCTATGCAATTAGCAGAACCATATTCTTGTACCTCAGTTGATACTGCAGTAAAGGCTTGTCAGTCCATTTTGTGCAATCCTCAGTCCTTTGTTTCTGACAGATACTGTGATTAGAGTACAGACTGGTCAGTATATGTTGCTTAGAGCTGGTCACTTGTTTTCATGAGATCGGTGTGTGTGTAAAATAGAGTGATTATTTTGCTGTTTGGAAATCAAGTGGCTGGGCTTTTGCATACATTAGGAGTCAGTAGAGATTTTTTAATTAATACAAATTTGTTCTTGGTTCAGTTAATTACTGACCTCATTGATTACTGTCTGACACTACCCAATCTGTACTTTTATTCCAACAGAGGGATCAGTAGTTGGTGGGGTATAACGGACGTACCACAGGCATCTTGGGTCTGTGGGAACAGGCCTGCAGAAGGGGCACTATGGCCCTCATCCCTACAGATTACTCATGCTTTCTGTTCTTTTATACCACTCAGTGTGTTCTTTGTCCTTCCTTCCTGGAATGCGTTTTTTATACAATGTATACTGTAAACATAGCAAAAAATCGGGTGTAGGGCTGATCACAGCAAGAAATAGGGCTGTGAAATAGAAATATCAAAGAGTCTTTGATAAAGCGCCCGTCGGGCGAGAAACGCGTCAGAGGACCCTATATCTGTTTGCCTTTATGTTTATTTAAATAAATACTTTTTTATTGGATACCAGCATCCAGCCCTATTTCTTGCTGTGATCAGCCCTACACCCGATTTTTTGCTATACCTACCTTGGACTGAAGCAAGCCATTCCGGGACCTAGCTGACTCCTACATTGTGAGTTCAATTCATTATTTATATTCACGGACTTTCCTCCGGTAGCCAGTGTGAACTCTACATCCCTCCAGCCGTCCAGACCGCCGGACAGAGACATGTGCTCCAATACAGGGTGTGTTGTTTTTGCTCCACTTACCCTTGTTAGCACAATCAGGCTCCTGCTTAATGGTCTTATTATATGTGGCTAAATAGGAGTGAGATTTCTCATTAAACACACTGTATTGTGCAATTCGGATGGATTATTGTTACATTCTATATGGGTCCCGGACTTGTTTGTTATATTTCTACTCCATGCTGTGATATTTTGTAGCATCAGTTAGGGCATTGTTACTTTTTCTCCTATACTGTAAAAATAATACAGTATGCACCTACTGTAAAAGGCTACCATATACAATGTATACCAAACACTGACACAAATGTACAGTATCTAAGACTGTATTTATCAATTAACTACATATTGTATACATACTGATGCAGCGGCCGTTATTCGAACACATCTTGGTGCCGATTTCGAGTTCTATGCTGTTCCCAACGCAGCATGAACGCGGCCAATCACCCCAGGCACCCGCGCTTATCGCAGATGTTTTGTTTGAATTTCATGGATTCTGTTTCTTTGTTTGCAATAAAATTTATGAATTGTAATGTGTTACTGTGTCAATTTCATGTTTTTAATAGCCAGAACACTAAAATTCGTTTTTCTGCTCTCGCCGCGCTCGCATCTTAGTGCGGGAAGGCTGGAATTCATCCCGCGGTTTCAAATCGGGATTCCGATGTCATGACGTGTGAAGTGTTCGAATAATGGCCGCTGCATCAATAGTATGCTAAACAATGATATAAATGTGTCTAATATTTATCAATAGTTATGAACAAAATTGTAATTTAAATAAAACAACAAAAAAGTAAATTCTAACCATATTGACATACAATATTTGGACATTGATTATATGGGAGAACGTTTCAGCTCTTAGGGATTAATTTAGCATGTGATTGGAGACCTATACTACAAATTTATCATACAGAATACAATATAAACACATATGTTAAATAATAGCAACTTGACTAATACCATAATTACATACAGAATGATACACTGGTGGTTCATATATATTTTATAATATTGAATCCGTTATTAAAAAAAACAAAAAAACATAATCAATACTCCATTTAACAGTATGTTATTTAGGATCACTATATAAATTGAAACATTACAATAAAAGGACAAGAAAAAGAGAATTAAAAAAATAGTCTTAAAGGATAATTGTTTTGTATTAATTTGTACACTAATTATGTAATAATTTTAATTATGCGTATTAGTCAATTTGCCATTATGGAACATATGTGTTTATATTGTATTCTATATGATGAAGATGTAGTATAGGTCTCTAATTACAGGTCAAACTAATCCTTAAGAACCCAACCTTTCTCCCATATTATCAATCTGTGTCAATATGGTGGCAGTTAGCATTAACTTTTTTGTTGTATTTACAGTTGTGTGAAAAAGAAAGTACACCCTCTTTGAATTCTATGATTTTACATATCAGGACATAATAACAATCAGCTGTTCCTTAGCAAGTCCTAAAATGAGGTAAATACAACCTCAGATGAACAACAAGACATGACATATTACACCGTGTCATGATTTATTTAACAAAAATAAAGCCAAAATGGAGAAGCCATGTGTGAAAAACTAAGTATACCTTATGATTCAATAGCTTGTAGAACCACCTTTAGCAGCAATAACTTGAAGTAATCATTTTCTGTATGACTTTATCAGTCTCTCACATCGTAGTGGAGGAATTTTGGCCGACTCTTCTTTAAAATGTTGCTTCAGTTCATTGAGGTTTGTGGGCATTTGTTTATACACAGCTCTCTTAAGGTCCAGCCACAGCATTTCAATCGGGTTGAGGTCTAGGCTTTGACTGGGCCATTGCAACACCTTGATTCTTTTCTTTTTCAGCCATTCTGCTGTATATTTGCTGGTGTGCTTGGGATCATTGTCCTGTTGCATGACCCAATTTTGGCCAAGCTTTAGCTGTCGGACAGATGGCCTCACATTTGACTCTAGAATACTTTGATATACAGAGGAGTTCATGGTCGACTCAATGACTGCAAGGTTACCAGGTCCTGTGGCTGCAAAACAAGCCCAAATCATCACCCGTCCACCCCGTGCTTGACAGTTGGCATGAGGTGTTTGTGCTGATATGCTGTGTTTGGTTTTCGCCATACGTGGCGCTGACATTGACCATTATGGCCAAACGTCTCCACTTTGGTCTCGTCTGTCCAAAGGACATTGTTCCAAAAGTCTTGTGGTTTGTTCAGATGCAACTTTGCAAACCTAAGCCATGCTGCCATGTTCTTTTTAGGGAGAAGAGGCTTTCTCCTGGCAACCCTTCCAAACAAACCATACTTGTTCAGTGTTTTTCTAATTGTACTGTCATGAACATTAACATTTAACATGCTAACTGTGGCCTGTAGAGTCTGAGATGTAACTCTTGATTTTTTTGCAATTTCTCTGAGCATTGCACGGTCTGACCTTGGGGTGAATTTGCTGGGATGTCCACTCCTGGGAAGATTGGCAACTGTCTTGAATGTTTTCCACTTTTGAATAATCTTTCTCACTGTAGAATGATGGACTTTAAATTGTTTGGAAATGCCTTATAACCCTTTCCAGATTGCTGGGCAGCAACAATTGCTTCTCTAAGATCATTGCTGATGTCTTTCCTCCTTGGCATTGTGTTAACACACACTTGAATGCTCCAGGCTAGCAAACTGCTAAAACTTCGGCTTTTATAGAGGTGACCAATTAATCAAGGGCATTTGATTAGTAGCACCTGTCTGCTACTTAGCATCTTAATTCCTATGGCAGCAGTAAGGGTGTACTTAGTTTTTCACACATAGCTTCTCCATTTTGGCTTTATTTTTGTTAAATAAATCATGACACGGTGTAATATGTCATGTGTTGTTGTTCATCTGAGGTTGTATTTACCTAATTTTGAGACCTGCTAAGGAACAGATGACCTGCTTCTGTTCCTTGTGGAGTCCTGATACACATTAAAGGCCCTTGCTAGTGTTCTGGCTTGTCCCCATTTGTTTCCTTCTTGTGAGTCCCTGGTCTCAGTTCCTGCTCCCTAGTCTCAGTTCCTGCTCATCTGCCATGTTCCTGCCTTCCTGTTGCTGACCCCTGTCTGGACCCCAATGATCCTTGCTTGCTGCCTGTCATTGACTCCAATGTTCCTTCTTGCCGCCTGCCACTGACCTCAGCCTGTAACCCCAACAATCTTTGCCTTCCCTTCTGTTCCAGCCATCGAGGTCCTACCTGCTCCTGAAGTCCCTGTGACAACATCACATCAAAAATCAAATGATAGACACACATCACGAGATGGGGAAGAGTGGTGGGAGGGGGGGGGGGCTTGGGGGAAGAGGTTTTCTTTATCAGTTTATTTGTGTACACAGAATCTCGTCTCCTCCGCGGTCTCATTCTTCCCTGCTAAAATCCTGTCCCTAATTTCATGCTTCCATGTTCCTAACAGCAAGTCAGAGGAGTACGCATTTATTACTATCACAGTAGAGCTGTGGCATTGTTCCCCCCTGGGATATCTGTCTGAGTCAGTCACGGGAGCCAAATCATTTGGAATTTAGTGCCAGTGTCATTAAATAAACTTGTTAATTTTCCATCTGGCAGACAAACCAAATTCTGTTTCTAATTTTGGCAATGGATGGAATTTATTTTTGTTTCCATAATGCTGCGATCTCACATCTCCTTGCTGTTGCAAAATGTGCAACTAGTTTATTTTCAACTTTGTCTAATCCCTGTATTGGTCTGTTTAACAGGAATAGCCAAGGATCCATAGGAATAGTGAGGCTCAAAATACTCTGTAGCCAATCTTTCATTTTCTCCCAAATAGGTGCCACCTGAGAGCAGGACCACAATATATGTAACAAGTCCGCTGGCTCGCCACATTGTTTAGGTCACAATGGGGAGTAACCTGGAACAAATTTTGAAAGTTTTATTGGGGTGAGATACCATCTCATTAGGACCTTATATGCGTTCTCCTTTAACGTCATACATATTGAACTCTTGGCAGCTGCCATAAAGATCTCGTCCCAGCTCATAACTCCCAGTTATATAATGAGAAGGGCTAGTATGGTCACTTTTCCAGCGCTTCTCAAAGTATTTTTCCCGTATGCTCTACGGGAGGTCTGTTAGCGTCATGTCTGAGATCGTGCCCGGATCGAGTTGCATTTCAAGCTGTACTCCCCTAGGTGTTGCGGGTCGTGCTGCAGCAGATGTGCTTAATTCACTGGGCGAGGATAGATGGGTGAGGATAGAATATCTGTGGGGCTTCGCATTTGCACCAGTACACCTCTGGGTACAGCGGGTGTTGGTGGAAGAGGTGTGCTTCTGTCAGTGGGTGAGGGTAGAGTGTATGGTAGGATGCTTTCCTCCGGTGGTGTGCATTGTCTTGGTGGCGTGCCGGCCAATTCTGTATGTTTGTGTGTCAGTTTGTTGTGCATGTGTGTGTGTCAATCTACTGTGTGTGTTTCAGTCTTTCAGTGTGTCAGTATGCTGTGTGTAAATGTGTCAGTTATAGTTTGCTCTGTCAGTGTGCTATTGGTGATTCAGTAGCAAGAGATATACAAATAACAAAAAAACAGACAATGTACAAAACAGATATTCCTTGGCGCACTATCAGATATTTAGACCTGACAAGATGAATGAAGTCCCAGAGTCTTGATGATGGAGATATTATGTCCAAAGTCCAATGCACGTAAATCCTTTGAAATAGCAGAACCAGATCTGAAAGCATAAAAAACAGAACAACCATTGCGCAGTACCCTCTGGTCAGTCCTGCTCTCCCCCACCGTTGCCAGCTACTTACTTAAAAGTAAATATTGGCGTGCCTCAAAAGGTATCTTTCACTTGCTTCGCAGCTAGCTCCAACTCAGCGTGTTGGCAGGCGATGTGACCTCTTTCCAGATACACGTCCGCAGCACCACAAACCGTAAGGTAAGGAAAGATAGGGCACCTATAGTGTGATACCAAACATTTAATAATAAAAACTACAGGGTATAGCGACAGTACACTCACATGCCATTAATCCCTACATGCAGCATACAACGTGCCGTCCGCTCTCATGAGAGGATGCCGGGGTGATGCAGGAGGAGGCTGGAGTTGGCGTGATTCCCCGTTTCGTGGCCGCGACTCGGAGCACCTCGTCCTCCTCCGATGACGTCACCGCTGATCCGCCCCTACTCTCCAAACGTATGCACGCTGTATCACGTCTAAAACACTCCACCCTACGCGCGTTTCGTGACTGCTGACGTCACTTCTTCAGGGGTAATGGAGTGGTGGGGGCACTTAGTTTTATTTAAACACATTTGCATAATGTCCGTGGGGTTCCCATTGGATAATTGTCCAAATTGGGACCTCCTACTGATAGCCCTCACATTAAGAGTGGAAGATAATCTAATGTACAACCATCTTAACCATATCATATCGGGATACTGATGAAACTTGTATTATATGCACTGCTCTACAGCAATTACACACAATTAATACAACAATAAAAATACATACAATTATAAAATATAAAAAGGCTAGCAATAATATGGGGGTTAGCTCGAACCTGAAACTGACAGGCAATCTCCTAACCTTTATATTTATAGAGGACCCAGAGAAAAAAGGCAGTAGATTTATTAAAATTGGAGGACTGGTTTAGCAATTTTCTTTGAAATAGAGTATAGACCTAGCTATCTTTTAAGAATGATGCCAGGTCAAACTCTATATTGAGACCTCTCGGGTCATGGTTTTGAGGGTGTATATCCAGAAGCTTTCGCGTCTGGATATTAAATTAATTTTATCACCCCCTCTCCAATTCTGCTTAGGACATTCAATACCTTTACATACTAAACCTGCAGGGTTTTGACCATGTTTTGATTTGAAGTAGCTGGAGACACTATGTGTCTCCAGGCCCCTCTTTATATTGTAAACATGTTCTGCAAGACGTCGTTTCAATGGTCTACCTGTTCGCCCTATATATTGACGGGCACTCCAACAGGTAGACCACAAAAGGGGTCTTGCAGGAAATGAATGACTTTATTGGGAATTTAATCCCCGTAATGTTAGATTTAAAGTCCCAACATTTGGAACTATAGCTGCAACCAATGCACTTACCACATGTAAAGAATCCATCAAGTTCCTTTAACCATGTGGTATTCTGTGCCTTGATTGAATTAAAAGGACAACTGGGGGATAATTTTAATTTGAGATTGTCAGCTTTTTTAAAAACTATCTGTGGATGTTTGGGTAAAATTGTTTGTAATACTGTGTCACCCTGTAGGATACCCCAGTGTTTTTTAATTATTTGCGTAATTTTATTAGCCATTCCATTATATTTAGTGATGAAAGGAATAAATTCAACTCCATCTTGCTGATTCTTTCTCTTGTTGTCCATACAAATGAGATCATCTCTATTAGTATTTTTAGCTACTTCTAAAGCTCTCATAACCTTATTATGATTGTATTCCCTATCAAAGAATTTGTTTTTAAGTTCATTGGCCTGCATGTCAAATACTTCCATTTGAGAGCAATTACGTTTAGTTCTTAAAAACTGGCCCTTGGGAATGTTATTAATCCATCTATGGTTATGATGGCTTGATGCCAATAGATAAGTGTTTGCATCGACCTTTTTATAAAAGGTCTTTGTCTCAATAGCGCCTTTCTCAATGAACAATGTCAAATCTAAAAAGTCTATGGTAGATGGACTGGTATTGAAAGTGAATTTTAGATTCATATTGTTACTATTCAAATATTTTTGGAATTTCCCCAGATCATCCTTACTTCCACCCCAGATACATAGCACATCGTCAATATAACGCTTCCATAGTACAAGGTCCGCCCCGAATGGGCCGTCGGATTGGATAAACTCCTCTTCCCACATGCCCATAAAGAGGTTGGCATAACTAGGGGCGAACCTTGTACCCATGGCAGTGCCACATATCTGGAGGAAGAAACTGTTATCATAACTAATGAAATTATGAGTCAGAATATACCGTATCCCTTCTACTATGAAATCTTTAAATCCCTGTTCTAGACTGTCATCAAGATCTAATACTTTCCTAATTGCCTTGATACCTAAATCATGGTTAATGACAGTATACAATGAGGTCACGTCACACGGGACCCATATATAATGATCTTCCCACTTAAGATTGTTCACTAGGTTTAAGACATGAGTAGTGTCTCTAAGGAATTACTGGATTTTAGGGACATACTTTTGTAAGGTAGAATCAATAAACTGGGACAAATTTGATGTCAATGATTTTATCCCCGATATAATCGGGCGTCCGGGGGGTTCCAAAGATCCTTGTGAATCTTTGGAATGAAATAGAAAATTGGAATCCTTGGCTGAAATGAATACGATTTCCCTCTACGGAGAAACAGCGAGACAGACAACCTAGTGGGGAGACAAGATACCCCAAGATCTGCGAGACGCAAAAGAATAGAGGATTCAGAGGAAAAAGAGGCGGAAGGAGGAAAGAGAAAAAAGTCAGATCAAGCAAGCCACCGGTAGAGGTTAGCAATGTATTCAATATCAGTGGCTACAAAACCACTGAGGTTGAAGAGAGGGTTCTCTCCAAGGGTTTAAATTTCGCTCCCTCACAGGGACCTAATATGTTTGATCTCTATATAGATACTCACAAATTTGTGAGACGTCTAACATTGAAAAAGTATTTCATTAAAGACGCTGCAAGTAGGGAGGCCATTCAGGATAACAATAATTGTAATGTCATTAAGTCAACTCCATCTACTAAATTCAAAAGGCCCTCTGTTTTTTATCCTAAACATATTAAGGGTAACTTTATAGATACCTTTACTGAACTAGTCATTCAGGACATGGAGAGGGCAACTAGTGAGTTTAGAATCCCAAAACATAATCTGAGCAAATTAGAAAAAGATGCTGTTAAGAGTCTAGAAAGCAATAAACAAATTGTAATCAAATCCGCTGACAAAGGGGGTGGTATTGTCATCATGGACTCTGAATATTATAAGACAGAGTCCATGAGAATCCTAAGTGATATAACCACATACCAGAAACTGCCATGTAATCCATCAGCAGAATTTAAGGTAGTATTAAATGAATATCTACACAAGGGATTCGTAGATGGAAATATTTCCAAGGTAGAATTGGAGTTCTTGGACATACAGCAGCCAAGGATTCCAATTTTCTATTTCATTCCAAAGATTCACAAGGATCTTTGGAACCCCCCCGGACGCCCGATTAAATCGGGGATAAAATCATTGACATCAAATTTGTCCCAGTTTATTGATTCTACCTTACAAAAGTATGTCCCTAAAATCCCGTCGTTCCTTAGAGACACTACTCATGTCTTAAACCTAGTGAGCAATCTTAAGTGGGAAGATCATTATATATGGGTCACGTGTGACGTGACCTCATTGTATACTGTCATTAACCATGATTTAGGTATCAAGGCAATTAGGAAAGTATTAGATCTTGATGACAGTCTAGAACAGGGATTTAAAGATTTCATAGTAGAAGGGATACGGTATATCCTGACTCATAATTTCTTTAGCTATGATAACAGTTTCTTCCTCCAGATATGTGGCACTGCCATGGGTACAAGGTTCGCCCCTAGTTATGCCAACCTCTTTATGGGCATGTGGGAAGAGGAGTTTATCCAATCCGACGGCCCATTCGGGGCGGACCTTGTACTATGGAAGCGTTATATTGACGATGTGCTATGTATCTGGGGTGGAAGTAAGGATGATCTGGGGAAATTCCAACAATATTTGAATAGTAACAATATGAATCTAAAATTCACTTTCAATACCAGTCCATCTACCATAGACTTTTTAGATTTGACATTGTTCATTGAGAAAGGGGCTATTGAGACAAAGACCTATTATAAAAAGGTCGATGCAAACACTTATCTATTGGCATCAAGCCATCATAACCATAGATGGATTAATAACATTCCCAAGGGCCAGTTTTTAAGAACTAAACGGAATTGCTCTCAAATGGAAGTATTTGACATGCAGGCCAATGAACTTAAAAACAAATTCTTTGATAGGGAATACAATCATAATAAGGTTATGAGAGCTTTAGAAGTAGCTAAAAATACTAATAGAGATGATCTCATTTGTATGGACAACAAGAGAAAGAATCAGCAAGATGGAGTTGAATTTATTCCTTTCATCACTAAATATAATGGAATGGCTAATAAAATTACGCAAATAATTAAAAAACACTGGGGTATCCTACAGGGTGACACAGTATTACAAACAATTTTACCCAAACATCCACAGATAGTTTTTAAAAAAGCTGACAATCTCAAATTAAAATTATCCCCCAGTTGTCCTTTTAATTCAATCAAGGCACAGAATACCACATGGTTAAAGGAACTTGATGGATTCTTTACATGTGGTAAGTGCATTGGTTGCAGCTATAGTTCCAAATGTTGGGACTTTAAATCTAACATTACGGGGATTAAATTCCCGATAAAATCATTCATTTCCTGCAAGACCCCTTTTGTGGTCTACCTGTTGGAGTGCCCGTGTGGACTACAATATATAGGGCGAACAGGTAGACCATTGAAACGACGTCTTGCAGAACATGTTTACAATATAAAGAGGGGCCTGGAGACACATAGTGTCTCCAGCTACTTCAAATCAAAACATGGTCAAAACCCTGCAGGTTTAGTATGTAAAGGTATTGAATGTCCTAAGCAGAATTGGAGAGGGGGTGATAAAATTAATTTAATATCCAGACGTGAAAGCTTCTGGATATACACCCTCAAAACCATGACCCCGAGAGGTCTCAATATAGAGTTTGACCTGGCATCATTCTTAAAAGATAGCTAGGTCTATACTCTATTTCAAAGAAAATTGCTAAACCAGTCCTCCAATTTTAATAAATCTACTGCCTTTTTTCTCTGGGTCCTCTATAAATATAAAGGTTAGGAGATTGCCTGTCAGTTTCAGGTTCGAGCTAACCCCCATATTATTGCTAGCCTTTTTTATATTTTATAATTGTATGTATTTTTATTGTTGTATTAATTGTGTGTAATTGCTGTAGAGCAGTGCATATAATACAAGTTTCATCAGTATCCCGATATGATATGGTTAAGATGGTTGTACATTAGATTATCTTCCACTCTTAATGTGAGGGCTATCAGTAGGAGGTCCCAATTTGGACAATTATCCAATGGGAACCCCACGGACATTATGCAAATGTGTTTAAATAACACTAAGTGCCCCCACCACTCCATTACCCCTGAAGAAGTGACGTCAGCAGTCACGAAACGCGCGTAGGGTGGAGTGTTTTAGACGTGATACAGCATGCATACGTTTGGAGAGTAGGGGCGGATCAGCGGTGACGTCATCGGAGGAGGACGAGGCGCTCCGAGTCGCGGCCACGAAACGGGGAATCACGCCAACTCCAGCCTCCTCCTGCATCACCCCGGCATCCTCTCATGAGAGCGGACGGCACGTTGTATGCTGCATGTAGGGATTAACGGCATGTGAGTGTACTGTCGCTATACCCTGTAGTTTTTATTATTAAATGTTTGGTATCACACTATTGGTGCCCTATCTTTCCTTACCTTACGGTTTGTGGTGCTGCGGACGTGTATCTGGAAAGAGGTCACATCGCCTGCCAACACGCTGAGTTGGAGCTAGCCGCGAAGCAAGTGAAAGATACCTTTTGAGGCACGCCAATATTTACTTTTAAGTAAGTAGCTGGCAACGGCGGGGGAGAGCTGGACTGACCAGAGGGTACTGCGCAATGGTTGTTCTGTTTTTTATGCTTTCAGATCTGGTTCTGCTATTTCAAAGGATTTAAGTGCATTGGACTTTGGACATAATATCTCCATCATCAAGACTCTGGGACTTCATTCATCTTGTCAGGTCTAAATATCTGATAGTGCGCCAAGGAATATCTGTTTTGTCCATTGTCTGTTTTTTTGTTATTTGTATATCTCTTGCTATTGTTATACATACTGTACCTTGTGGATAGGTTTGTTTCCCATTCCAAAGGCAGCCATTCCCCAGTCTGCTTAATGAGCTTGTGGGGATTCACATATTGGTTTTTTCCTTAATAGGGGATTTCCTTACATTCTTAGAGCACTTATTTATCACTATATTTGTTTATAAGTTAGGTTAATAGGTTGAGCGCTTAGTATATGTTTAGTTTAATTTTGTTTTCACTATTGGTGATTCAGTGTCTGTCAGTGTGCTGTGTGCCTGTCAGTGTGCTATGTGCTGTGTGACGCAGGCCAAGCAATTGAAGTAATACGTGATAATCTTTATATTAGAGTATTTTTTAAATAGTTTTGCATTATTTACACAGTTGTTAATAGTTAACTGTATTAAAAGTAGACGTTATTGTGCAGTACACTATACACCAGTGTTTTTCAACCACTTGTGTGTGGTGGTGGGTAGGTTATTGTAGTGTGTGTGTGTGTAGGTGGTTATTCTAATTTGTGTAGTGTGGGGGGGTGGGTGTACTGTATTGTAGGGGGGAATTGTATGTGTGTGGGGGGAAATTGTGTATGTGTGTGTGTGTGTGGCCAGGGGGTGGAGGGGGAAATTAATGTGGAGGGGAGCTGGATTGAGTGGGGAAGGGGGGGGTGGTGGTTTCTGATTGGAAGCCGAAAGCAGAAATATTAGTACTCAATAAGGGACTCAAATTTGCACCGGACTCTAAATTCAAACTTTTTGATACTACGATAGATTTACATAAGTATGTGCGGAAACTAACTCTTAAACGTTTTTTTTGAGAAAAGATTCTGATATAGGAGTCCCTAACGATGACGGTGACAATTCTATTGATCCAGCTTTAGATGATCCATTAGATGATATTGGGGACACTCCTAATAATAAGCTTATGTTTAGTGAACACTGTTGTGCACATGATATGAATTCTTTGTTGGAAGCAATGAAAGTAGGGACCAAGTGGATCCCAATAACATCTTGGTAGCATTGGTTCTGGTTTCAAAAAGAAGTCTATCTTCTTTCCATTACATATGAAGGGACATTTTCTGACCACATTTGAGAAACTGGTGGAGAGGGATTTGGCTCTACTCTCCAGGGGTTACACTTTTGAAGTGTCGCCCCTGCGGAGTAGATTCAGGAACCTTTCTCCACCAGAGAGGGAGGCATTATTATCTCTTAAATCTAATGACTCCCTGGTTATAAAAGGGGCGGATAAAGGGGGGGCTGTCATAGCCAAGAGTAGGACACAATACAGAGATGAGGCTTTACGCCAATTAAATGATGTGTCGTCCTATTCTGTACTAAGTGGTAACCCAACACCACAATTTCTTAAACAACTTAGATCGCTCCTGGATGATGGATCTCATTTAGGGGTTCTTGATCATAGGGAGCTGGAATTTTTATTTCAACCATACTCCACAGTGCCCATTTTTCACCATCTCCCAAAGGTCCACAAGACATTGGTCTCCCCACCTGGGAGACCTATCGTCTCTAGTATTGGATCTTTGGGAGATGGTGTTTCCAGATATGTGGATCATTATTTACAGAGTTTTGTAAGAGAACTTCCCTCTTACATTAGAGACAGTAGCGACCTATTGGAACAGTTGGATTCTATCATTTGGCAAAAAGGATTTATATGGGTAACGTTCGATATTACATCTTTGTATACCGTTATAGATCATCATCAAGGGATGGCAGCTGTCAGACATTATCTTGAGCACTCTACCTTGTCACTTGTACAGAGCACTTTTATTTTAGATTGCATTCACTTTTTACTCACTCACAATTACTTTATGTTTGATGGGGCTTTCTATCTCCAAACACATGGAACCGCTATGGGCACAAGTTTTGCCCCCTCATATGCAAACCTATTTTTAGGTTTGTGGGAGTCAGTCCATGTGTTTGGAGATAGAAACCCTTATCGACAATATATCACTTTTTACAAACGATATATATAGATGACCTTATTTTTATTTGGCACGGTGGTGTGGATTCACTTTTATTATTTATAGAATATCTTAATGATAATAATTTAAATTTGCAATTCACTCACACATATAATTTTCATCACATACATTATCTGGACGTATTATTATTTATTGATATTAATATGTTTATCAGTTCAGATGTCTATAGGAAACCCAACGCACGCAACACTTTTTTGAGAGCGGACAGCTGCCACCCCAAATCCCTTCTAAGAAATATTCCTAAGGGTCAATTAATAAGATTAAAAAGAATATGTTCCAACAATGAGGATTTTATTAAACAATCCTCTGAACTTCTAACTAGATTCCAAGATAGGGGTTACTCACCCACAGATCTGGAAAAATCATTGGAGGAGGTGAATAATATTACCAGGGAAGAATTAGTCTTTAAACAAAGGAAAAAATCCCTCATAAAAAGTAATATGGGTATTAATAATCCTTTATTTATTACCCAATACAACACTCAAGTAGGCCAAATCAAATACATTATTAAAAAACATTGAGAGATACTCTCAGGGAATCCTCTTCTGAAACAAATTTATGCGGAGGGTCCTCGGCTGGTCTTCAAGAAAGCCATAACCATTGCTAACTCAGTCTCCATGAGTCTATTCCCAAGTAAACAAAACATTAACACTAGACAACTACCTAAGGGTAGTTTAAATGTCTAAAGTGTATTTTGTGCAAACATATGCTACCAGACTCATCGTTTACATCCTCTGTCACTGGGCTCAAGTTCCCCATCACATCGTTTATTAACTGTGATACCACATTCGCGATTTATATTCTGAATTGCGGATGTGGTAAACAGTATATGGGCCGAACAACACGCACACTGAAAGTTCATATTAGAGAACATATGAGACTTATTAGAAAGGGAGATCTTGTTCATCCTGTGGCACAACATTTTACCAATTGCAAATTAGGAAGCATTGATACATTTTCCTACATGGGTATTGAACACGTACCCAATCACATTGGAGGGGGCAATAGGGTAGAACTTCTAGATAAACGTGAACTTTACTGGATTTTCACATTAAAAACCAGAATACCCTATGGTCTCAACTCTGATTGGATTTGGGACCGTATTTACACTAATTAACAATTATCTTATCCATTGCTTTTGTATTTGTTGCTTTTTGATTGGGGGTTGCCATGCATGTTAAGCAGTTTTTGTCTGGAGAAGGGAGTCTTATGATCATTGACATTTTGTTTATTATATGAGACAGTTGGACTACTATCTAGGTTTATGCTAATATTATATAAGCGCCCATACTCTCTCATTCACTATTAAGATGAATTTTTTCAATCCAATACAATGTCCCTACTCATATTCACCCCCATACTTGTTATTTTTATTTTTACAGCTATGTGGTGTGGATATCAGGTTCAATATATTGTTCAAGTATAGGGTTTTTTGAGATTAATAATATTTTAATATAAAATAATGTATATATTTATACACCGATTGTTATTCCTATAGGTCTATATATGTTTATACATTGGTTAATTTGTCCATCTTATTGTTAGGTATTTTCTTTCTTTTATTAGAGATATTCATTTGAATTTATGATGTTTCTTTTTAATTGTGTCTTTTGGCTATTTGCTTTTCCATGTTGAAAATTATACTGAGTACTCTAATGTTGTTTTTTTCCCCTGTTTTTTTAAATTGTACTGTAATTGTGTTTGTGTCATTTGATTTAGTCGGATTACAATGGAGGAGTGATTATTACCACATCCTCACCACGTGTGAATGGGTTGGTTAATCCCTAATTCATTATACAGGGGTGTATACCACAGGAACTTTCATTGAACTTAATTTTTTTGTTTATACAATTGATTGGCTTTTTTTTTTTTAGAGCAAAACACATTTTTTCTTTTCTACTGGTTTCTGAGTGATAGCCGATGAGGGAGAGGGGAGAAGAATGTAAGAGAATAAAGGGGGTAGTGAGGGAGGGGTATTAGAGTGGGGAGAGATATACATGAGGAGATTGGGGTGAATAGAGGAGAGTGATGAGAGTGAGGAGATGTAAATGAAGGGGGGGTTTGCAGGGCCGCCAACACGCTGGGGGAGGGAGGAATCTACGAAATATGTTCTCGCATAACAGGGCACTGAAAAAATATTTGCGGCGGTGGCTGAAGCAGCAGTCCTTGTCGGGGCCGTTGCCAGTCCTTAGAGCTGAGTAGCGGAGTCTGGGGGACTGGACATGATCACTCTGGTGGCTTGGGGTGTACCAGTGGCTTCAGGGACCCCACCTTACTCCGCTGAGGAACTTGCAGCTATGGTAGTGATCCTGGGTCCAGGAACTACTACGGTGGAAAAACTACAGTTAGTACAAATCGTCCTTCACCCCATGGAATCTCCATGCCCAGCGAGGTCAATTCCTCGTACTGCCCAGCCAAGCTGTTCCACAGCTTTGGCAAGTTTGTGGATTGCACGGATGATATTAATGGCTTCCTGTGGTGCTTTGAAAACCAGTGCTGACGGTTCTCAGTCTCTCGGGTGGAATGGGTGAAATACCTGTCTCCACTGCGGTTGGGGAGAGCACTGGCAGCGTTTTGGGAGATTAAGCAGGAGGATGGTGAGGACTATGGGCACATCAAGAACCGCTTACTTAACCGGTACCAAGTAAACCCAGAGACCTACCGGGAGCAGTTCAGGTCTGCAGTCAAGACCTCCTTGGACACTTACGTGGACTTTATGGCCAAGCTGGACCATGCGAGTGCCCAGTGGGTGGAGGTATGGAAATCCCTCACACCCGGAGCTGTTTGACCTGTTGGTCCATGAGCAGTTCTATCCGAGATGCCTGCCTTAGATCCAGGAGTAGGTGATTGACCGCAAGCCAGCTTACCGTGCGGCGGCAGCTAGCCTGGCAGATGAGTATGTCACCACCCAACCACAATATAGGAAGCAGAGACAGCTTCCTGCCACAGCATTGGGCACCCAGGTGGGCAAGCTCGTCGAGCCCATTACTGACACCCCAGTCCAGAGGACAAAGTCTTCTGCTGGGGTGAATGCAGCCAAGCCGGCTGAGTTTGTCCATGAGCGCCGGTGCTATCACTGCCACCGGACCGGGCATCTGAAGCCAAATTGCCCCAACCTTCCCTGTACCAGCAACCCCAATCCGGTGAAACGTACCCCAGCTACAAGCCCAATCGCCTGTGTGGTGATGGCACCTACAGCGGAGCAGCAAGTGCAACACCGGACCCAAGCAGCGGCTCCAGCAGCGGCGACCCGCAGGACCCAATAAGGACATTATCTACATTATTGGTGATTTCAACTCCAAAGTTGGAACTATGGCAGAACCCAAAATCATTGGAAGATTCGGATTAGGAGTGTGGAATGAGGCAGGAGACGGACTGGTTCAATTCTGTCAAGAACATTGGCTAACGATCACCAACACTTGGTTCGACAACCCAAACGACGGCTGTACTCCTGGACATCACCAAGTGGAGAACACAGAAACCAAATCGATTACATCCTGTGTCAGAATAAGTGGCAGAGCTCAATCTTGCCTGTGAAGACATACCCTAGTGCTGATTGCAGATCAGATCACCAACTGCTGTAGCCACAGTCAAACTCAGATTCTGCAACACCAAACAAATGGCAGCAGCAAAGAAATTCGACACAGACAAGATCAGCCCCAGCTACGCAGTCGAAGTAATGAACAGATTCGACTTCCTCGCTACAGAAGAAAGGCACCCAGACGAGATGTTGGAAGAAGTGAAAGCATGCGTTATCGAAACAGCCTTAGAACATGTCCCATACAAAAAACCATCAAAATCAGCCCAGTGGATTTCCTATTCGACCATCAACATTGCAGAAGAGAGAAGGAATGCCAAAGCTACAGGGAACAGAGAATATTTCAGAAGGCTAAATGCAGAATTCCAAAGAGAGGTCAGAAAGGACAAAGAGAACTACTGGAATGAACAGTGCCAGAAGATGGAGGAAGCTAGCAGGAAAGGTCATACGTGAGAACACTACACCCACGTGAAGAGGGCATGGTCAACATTCAAGGCTTGGAAGGCAACAGTTAGTGGGAGCAATGGCCAGGAATTGCATAACCAGCAAGCAATACGCGAACGGTGGAAAGGATACACAGAGACGTTGTACGAAAGTGAACATTAGAACCATCCGGCGGAGGAGAACGAGAAACTGGAACTTGAGCCAGATATTCTGGAGGGAGAAGTCATATGGGCAATGAAGCAATTAGCCAACTGAAAAGCCCCAGGAATTGACAGCATACCAGCAGAACTGCTCAAGCCCATACCAGTGGCAGCATTAACAACATTATGTCAACGCACATGGAGCACGTGTTTGTGGCCAAAAGAATGGAAAAGAGCAGTATTCATCCCAATTCCAAAGAAGGGTGACACGAAGGATTGCTCAAATTACCGCACCATAGCCTTGATACCACACGCAAGCAAAATCCTTCTGAAGATTATCCAACAACGCTTGAGTGCAACCGTTGATGGGGAAATGCCAGATGTGCAAGTTGGCTTCAGGAAAGGCAGAGGCACTCGTGATCAAATTGCCAACCTTCGATGGATTATGGTAAAAAACAGGGAGTATCAGAAAGATCTCAACATGTGTTTCATCGATTATTCAAAGGCGTTCCATGTAATTGAGCACAACAAGCTCTGTGCCTGCCTGAAGGAAATGGGCACACCACCACACCTGACCGAACTCATAAGATCACTCGATCAAGACCAAGAAGCTACTGTCCAAATGCCATACGGAGACACGGATTGGTTCAAGATCGGAAAGGGCCCACGCCAAGGATGCATCCTATCACAGCAGCTTTCAACATGTATGCAGAAGCTGTCATGCGGTGAGCAGGCCTGAATGAGCCCAAGATTGGCGTGAAAATCGGTGGCAGAAACATCAACAACCTCCGATATGCCGACGATGCCACCCTGCTGGCTGAAAACAAGAAGGGTCTCGAACATCTGATCATGAAAGTCAAAGAAGAAAGTGAGAAGGTTGGACAGCGCCTGAACATTAAGAAGACAAAGATCATGACAACAGCAAATAATGTTAACGTTAATATAAATATCAACAATGAAAAAATTGAAGTGGTTAAAGATTTAATCTTTCTTGGCTCCAAAATTGATTGCGATGGCAACTGCACCCGAGATCAAGAGACGGCTGACACTTTGAAGAAATGCGATGGTCAGTATGAACAACATCTGGAAGAGTAAAGACATCAGCCTGGCAACCAAATGCAGATTGGTCATTGCGATCATTTTCCCAAAAGCAACATATGGCTGCGAAACCTGGACTCTGAGAAAGGCAGAGAGGCGAAAGATCGATGCATTTGAACTGTGGTGCTGGAGACGTCTGCTACGCATTCCGTGGACAGCCAGAATAATGAACCAAGCAGTTCTGGAATGGATCAAATCAAAAATCACACTGGAGGCCAAGAAAACAAAGCAAAAGCTCTCCTACTTTTGTCACATCATGCAAAGCAAGTCGCTTGCGAAGGACATCATGCTTGGACTGATTGGTGGCAAAAGAGGAAGAGGCCGTCCAAAAACTCGCTGGCTAGATACTATCAAGAAAGATACTGGACTCAACATAGCGGAATTGAAAGAAGCCGTGAGAGATCAGAAGACATGGAGAACACTGATCCATAGAGTGGCCGAGAGTCGTACTCGACTGAACGGATAAGGAAGGGAGGGAAGCTCTTGTGAGGCAACATACAACGTTTGAGAGGTTGGTTCTGTTTTGACAAGATAAGCACAGTCATTGTACTGATTAACTTAACAGCTTGTTTCCCATCAGTGCCAAAATTACTGAGGAAACTGGTGCTATTATTTGTGATTTTTAATATTTGGTTCAGAACAAAGCACATTCCTAGTTTACAAAATCTAAAAGCCGATTACTTGTGGCAGTTTATGCTTTATCTACATTATTTTGGTATAATGTTTTGTTTTTTTGCAATAGGAAAGTCAGTATTTTTCAGGGAGTAAGCTGCCCTCTGTTCCATAACAAGTGAAAAGAACTTATCAGTGATGACGCTCTAATTATCAAAGTGCAATAGACAATACGTGCAATAGTGATTAACAGTGATACAATATACAAACACGTTTGATGAATGCAGCTGTAACCCAAGGTGGGATTGCTTTCTCAATCCCTTGTATGATGGATATGAAGTTGTTCGTCGGGAAGCGCAAACATGTGAAGATAGAAAAACATATATTCTGATGCAATATTGTTATAATAAACTAATGGCTTTTTCTTTAGATCGATGTGTAGAATACTCACAAATGTGAGATGGGATATATACACGTAATGGTATCTTTTAGATGGTTCTTTATAGTTCAGTGGTGATAAGGAGGCTTTCAATCTGGATGTGCGCTCTGGTAACCTTAATATCAGATAAAAGAGCCAAACATAGCATAGACTGTATAGAAATTTATAAAAAGTAAGTATAATCCAATGCACTCACATGATTAAAAGTTGTAACAGGCATGTAGATCTCAAAAATAGGATCTCTGCAGCAGGAACGGACAGATCTCTGATTCCCCTGTAGCCAGGCGTGCGTTCCACGGGTGCGTGTCAGCGTCTCTGCGATACCGGAAGTGACGTCACCGGGATTCCGAGGTTCCGGTCTACTGTAGAATTGGATAGTCTGCGTCACTCTACGCGTTTCACCTTCTTTGGTTTCTTCAGAAGTGACTCTGACTGTGTGTAATAGCCTTATATACTCTACATATTGCTCCCATAGGTTGGGAATTAATTGATTAATGGTGAGTATGATTACATAGTACAAACGGGTGTCGGTTAATGCTTTTTCAGCAAGTTACAATTATCTTCACATCAATACATATGTGAAGCTCAAAAATGATTTTAATAACAACATTATTATACAACATAATAGAAATTTTTTAAAAATGAAAATTTTAAAAATGAATAAAATAATTCAATAGTAAAAACACAAATAACAGTCATTTGCTGTGACTGATGAATATTTTAAAAATACATTATATGCAGGCTCTAGGAGGAGAAGGACAGAGAAACGGATGTTAGATTATACTGTATAGTACACAATATATGTTATAAAAACGGTTTAATATCAAACTCTAAATTTAGACCCAAAGGGGAGATAGTTTTTAACTCATACATCCAAAACGATTCTCTCTTAATTAGAGCCAAATGTCTGTTGCCCCCCCTCCAATAGGGCATAACTTGTTCTATAGGTTTGAATGTAAGACCTTTGGGGTTAGCATTGTGAACTAATAAAAAGTGATTGGAAACACTGTGTGTTGTGATCTTTCTTTTAATATTGCTAAGATGTTCCAATATGCGTGTTTTGAGGGGACGTATGGTTTTACCTATATATTGTAAACCACAATCACATTCTAGGAGATAAATAACAAAGTTAGATTTACAATTAAGATGTTGTTTAATATTATAGATTTTTCTTGTGATATTGGACTGAAAACTATTTCCTATTTTGGAACCATATTTGCAGGCGGTACACATTTTACAATTGAAAAAACCATTAGGGGGATCTAACCAGGTAGAGCAATTTTTTGGAGTGCATGATTTTAATGCACTAGGGGCCAATTTCGTTTTAATATTTGGCGCCTTTCTATAAATAATTCTCGCTCTATCTGGTAGATGCGTACCTAGAACGGGATCGTTCTTTAGTATGTGCCAATGGGTATTTAGAATTTTACTGATTTTATTAGCATCCTTATTGTAACGTGTTATAAAAGGCACTTGTAAAGTAGTATTTTGGGTTTTATCAGCGGGAATTAGCATTGATTCTCTTGAGGTGACATTAGCTTTGACCAATGCTTTTTTTATGACATCATCTTTATAATGTCTCTCCCTAAACTTCTTGGATAGAATCATTGATTGTTCTTGAAATGCCTGATTATCGGTACAGTTGCGTTTTAGCCTACGGTATTGTCCGTAAGGTATATTAGTAATCCATTTATTTAAATGACAACTGCACTGTAGAATAAAATTATTGGCATCCACATCTTTAAAGAAATTTTTTGTTTTTATCAGATTTTCTTCGATGTTGATGGTTAGATCCAAGAAGTTAATGGTAGAGCTACTGGTGATGGATGTGAATTTTAGATTAAATTCATTATCATCCAAATGGACAAGGAACCTTTCTAGATTTTCAGAGGTACCCCTCCATATAAAAATAATATCATCTATGTATCTCCGCCATGTGACCAAATTCGCGTCCAGCTCCAGCCAAGACTATATATATAGATCTTCCCACATGGCCATAAGTAGATTGCCATAGCTGGGCGTGAATTTGGTCCCCATGGCGGTCCCGCACAGTTGTAGGTAGAAGTCATCGTTAAAGCAATAGAAATTTTTGCTAAGGATAAAATGTATACATTTGATAAGGAACTCTATCTGTAACTTTGGGAATTTCTTTTCTTTCTCCAAAAAGGACTTCACAGCTCTACACCCATCCCCATGGTTAATGGAAGTGTATAGAGCCGTGACATCTGTGGTGACTAGTATATAGTCCTCTTGCCATTGGATGTCTCTTAATAATGTAATTACGTCACTTGTATCCTTTAAATAGGATTTTTGTTTTTTAACTATTTCTTGTAAGTGACTATCTATGAACTCTGATAAGTTAGCTGTTAGTGACCCTATTCCAGAGATTATGGGTCTACCGGGGGGATGTGTGATGTTTTTATGTATTTTAGGTTGGAAATAAAAAATGGGGAATATGGGATTTTCTACACTTAGAAATTGAAACTCATGTTCTTCCAAAATGCCCTGTTTTTTCCCATCCTCTAGTAGGGTCAGTAATTCTCTTCTATATAAGGTTGAGGGGTTCAGTTTTAATTTCTGATAGGTATTTGTATCACTCAAAATTCTATTTGCTTCAAGCATATAATAGCTGTGGTCCATAATGACCACTCCCCCTCCCTTGTCTGCTGATTTAATTACAATACTTTTATCCTGTGCAAGTTCTTCTAAAGCTATTCGTTCATTTTTTGATAGATTAGTGTGTTTGCTGCTTTTAGCAGTCAACGCTTCTAAATCTTTAGTGATTAATTGAAAAAAGACATCCAAATGGTTTCCTTTTGCAAATTTAGGAAAGAACTGAGATTTGGGTTTAAATTTAGAATGTATATACTTTGATGATTCTTGTATAGATGTAGTTGGACTTTCTATAATATTAGTTTGTGCGTTAGTCCAATTTCTAGTTTCAGCTTCCTTATTAATAAAAAATCTCTTAAGTGTCAATGATCTCAAAAAAATTTGTGCGTCCACATAAAGACCAAATGTATTTGGTCCAATGGTAGGGGCAAAGGTAAGTCCCTTACTAATAACTTTATTTTGGTGCTCTGTGAGAATTTTATGACTAAGGTTAAAAATGTTTTTTGTTTCTAAACTAACTATCTTGTTTTTCCTAGCTGAAACTAGAAATTGGACTCACGCACAAACTAATATTATAGAAAGTCCAACTACATCTATACAAGAATCGTCAAAGTATATACATTCTAAATTTAAACCCAAATCTCAGTTCTTTCCTAAATTTGCAAAAGGAAACCATTTGGATGTCTTTTTTCAATTAATCACTAAAGATTTAGAAGCGTTGACTGCTAAAAGCAGCAAACACACTAATCTAGCAAAAAATGAACGAATAGCTTTAGAAGAACTTGCACAGGATAAAAGTATTGTAATTAAATCAGCAGAAAAGGGAGGGGTGTGGTCATTATGGACCACAAATATTAAAACGAAATTGGCCCCTAGTGAATTAAAATCATGCACTCCAAAAAATTGCTCTACCTGGTTAGATCCCCCTAATGGTTTTTTCAATTGTAAAATGTGTACCGCCTGCAAATATGGTTCCAAAATAGGAAATAGTTTTCAGTCCAATATCACAAGAAAAATCTATAATATTAAACAACATCTTAATTGTAAATCTAACTTTGTTATTTATCTCCTAGAATGTGATTGTGGTTTACAATATATAGGTAAAACCATACGTCCCCTCAAAACACGCATATTGGAACATCTTAGCAATATTAAAAGAAAGATCACAACACACAGTGTTTCCAATCACTTTTTATTAGTTCACAATGCTAACCCCAAAGGTCTTACATTCAAACCTATAGAACAAGTTATGCCCTATTGGAGGGGGGGGCAACAGAAATTTGGCTCTAATTAAGAGAGAATCGTTTTGGATGTATGAGTTAAAAACTATCTCCCCTTTGGGTCTAAATTTAGCGTTTGATATTAAACCGTTTTTATAACATATATTGTGTACTATATAATCTAACATCCGTTTCTCTGTCCTTCTCCTCCTAGAGCCTGCATATAATGTATTTTTAAAATATCCATCAGTCACAGATAATGACTGTTATTTGTGTTTTTACTATTGAATTATTTTATTCATTTTTAAAATTTTCATTTTTTAAAATGTTCTGTTATGTTGTATAATAATGTTGTTATTAAAATCGTTTTTGAGCTTCACATATGTGTTGATGGGAAGATAATTGTAACTTGCTGAAAAAGCATTAACCGACACCCGTTTGTACTATGTAATCATACTCACCATTAATCAATTAACTCTGTTCCATGACACCTGACAAAGGCAGCAGCTTTTCCCCTGAAACATTGTGTTTCACAGATATGTCCTGCTTCCTTGGTAGAAAACAACACTTGATGTACAGTATAAGGCGTAATGCAAACTGTGAGTTGTGTCTTGCGCAGTTCCTCTATTCACTGATAAAGACTTACTACAGATGTAGATGGGCTGAAAATGCAAAAAGTTACGGCTCCGGAAATGGTGCTTCCATGACATCGCAAGGGGGCGGGGGGCTTAGTTCATACTTTAGGATCGAACCCCCTACAGTGATAATCCTCTGGCAATTGGCCAGCTTCGGTCATGCAACTTGCCCTTAAATTAAATGCTGCTACATCTGTACATGTATGAAATATGTTTTTATAGGAGAACAACATCTGTAGTTCTATACTGTACGTTAATTCAATTCTACCTGCCGATCGCTCTCAGTCTGTATGAATTGTATTATTTGATGCACTGCTGAAATAGAATCCATTGTATTATGATCTACAAATATTACCTTGCCCTACTGCTTCTTCTTTCTGATACAATTTGCTTTTACATGGGTTTTGGCCAAGATACTGAAAATGTTGTATTGTACAAAGAAAAGAATACGTTTAATGAATATGTGGTTTGATCATTCAACTATACAATATAATTTAAAGATAAGAATTGAACATAACCTTTAAAGATCAGAGCATTCTTTAAAGTTCAGTAATTGCGTCATCTTCTTTAAGTGATTTCTATTTATTTTTTGCTTGACAAATATTCTGAAGACTTTAGCTGTGGCCATGATACTGTTTTATCTGAGGAAGAGAGTACAGGCATACCCCGCATTAACGTACACAATGGAACCGGAGCATGTATGTAAAGTGAAAATGTTCTTAAAGTGAAGCACTACCTTTTTTCCACTTATCGATGCATGTACTGTACTGCAATCGTCGTATACGTGCATAACTGATGTAAATAACGCATTTGTAACAGGCTCTATAGTCTCCCCGCTTACGCACAGCTTTGGTACAGGTAGGGAGCTGGTATTGCTGTTCAGGACGTGCTGACAGGCGCATGCGCGAGCTGCTGTATGCCTATTGGGTGATATGTCCTTACTCGCGAGTGTACTTAAAGTGAGTGTCCTTAAAGCGGGGTATGCCTGTATGTCGTTAAGGAATATGTTAGTTCAAAACAACATACGAAAATCACATATGTAAAAGGGTATGTCTCTTTCTTCCTGTCTTTCCCCCTGTTATGCAAGTCCCTGCTAGCTGTAGTCAATAACAGGTTAAATATGTGGGCTTGTGACCCCCCTTGTGCTCCTCTTTGATGGACAGGAGTGTGGTGGTGACTCATGGCCGGTGTAAGCCTATTAGGAATAGGTATTGTAACGCCTGTATGCCCACAGACCTGGCCAGTCCCCAGTACTGAGGGGGGTAAGGATATAACACGCACCCACAGCAGTGAGGGCGTGCCCGGAGTGTGGTAGTTGCGTTGCCGGGCCTGGTGAGTAAGGGTTAACGTTATACTTGCTGAGTCCGGGGCGCCAGAGGTCGGAAGGTATTGTCCAAGAGCCAGAGTCCAGGGATTGGAGAGAGCAGCGTAGTGATGTCCAAAAGCCAGGGTTCAAGGGCAGGAGAAGGCAGCATAGTCAAAGCCCAAAGCAGAGTTCAAGTTAAAACCAAGGGAATCCAAACAGGGGCAGGGACAGGAACCAGCGCTGAAACAGACGAGGGAGTTAGGCATAGACACTGCACACACAGGAGCTGCAGGAAAGCTATGCAGAGCAAGGAATGAGAGGACAGACTGGGGTTATAAAGGAGGGAGGACAAATAGCAGGAAGGGGTGGAGCAGGGGTTTGACTTGGAGCTTGCAGGGATAGGTGTGTGAGAGCAGGGGAGGAGACAGAGAAGTAATCTAGGGTAATAGCCTGCAACCTATGGGGGGCGGAGCCAGTGCCTGGGGAGGGTTGGTAAGTAGAGCGAGTGCGTGCGCCCTCTGTAACACAGTCACGCGCACGCAGCGCGCAAGTACCAGAGTGTGGGGGAAGCTTCGCGGAAGAGGTGCTCAGCTGGGGAGAATGAGAGGGATTAGGAGCGGAGGAACCAGGTAGGGAAACGGAGGTACGCCGAGGGGCGTGAGTCTCCTGGGACCGGGAACCAGGGACCGGGAACGCGTGTGCACAGTGAAGGGATCGCGCATGCGTGCAGACTGCGAACCGGAGCGTGCTGACCGCGCCGTGAGGGATTGAGGCAGACATTGGGAAGGCACGGGAATGGAAGGGTTAGCTGGAGTAACCAAGGTGATGGAAACACGCTGGGAAGAGCGAGTCTCCCGATCCGTTACAGGTATAGACCATGGGCCCGCCCCTTCTGGTTCCTGAATGAGAGGATGAGTGCTGTGAGTCTCTCCCATGACGCAATGAGCGAGCCCACCATCAGTCCTGGGACTGAGGGAACATCTGACCTGGAAGATACCCCATACTATCAGCCGGGTGTGGCCTTGCCCGGTGCGTAGCAGGGTCACGAACATCTGGTCCAACCGGATGTGATTTCATCACTGCCGCCAGGCTTGAGTCGGCCTGGTGGTCTCACGAGACCCGCGCACCCACATGACGTCGACAAGATGGCGTCGCAGCTCAGAACCTGACCACTGGCTTCACTAGCGGTGAATGTCGAACTTTTCACAGCATTGGCTCCCTTTTTTGTGGTATATTGTCAGGACCGCTGCCACAGTGCTCCTGAGTCCCTTCTTGTGCTACCTCGCTGGGGTAAAGGAAAGCCCCGCTATACAGGACAGGCCATGGACTTGGTCAGGTTAAGAGTAACTGTCTTGTTCCTACTGTTTCATACCACTATCGAAGTTATAGGGACCAAAGGTTCCAGTGGGCGGGTGCTTGAAAAGCTGGCCAAGCAATACAAGTAGATATCCCATCCTTTTCCCAGTTGGAAGCGTTAGATTATTTGTCACTGTCACCAGTGGGTGATATGGGTTCTGATTGTATATGTTATATGTACTGTCCTAATGTATGACCTGTAATATTATCTTGCAGGTTCCTGACTGACGGATGGTGCAATAAATTTGGTCCCAAGTTAGGGCATTGAGAAATTCATGCAGGGGAGAGTGTAACAGGGTATGTCTCTTTCTACCTGTCTTTCCCCCTGTCATGCAAGTCCCTGGTAGTTGCAGGCAATAACAGGTTACATCTGTGGGCTTGTGACCCCCCTTGTGCTCCTCTTTGATGGACATGAGTGCAGTGGTGACTCATGTTCTGTGTAACCCAATTAGGAATAGGTATAGACCATGAGCCCGTCCCTTCTGGTTCCTGAATGAGAGGCAGAGCCAAAACTAGATTAGTCCTATTTCTGGTTCTGAGGAGAACAGAAGCAGAGGGCTGTGAGTCTCTCCCATGGCAGGATGAGCGGGCCCACACTCAGTCCTGGGACTGAGGGAACATCTGACCTGGAAGATGACCCATACTATCAGGGTCAAGCACCAACCAGAGTTTGGAACCCTCTGAACCCTTGCACCGCTGTAAAGATCTGATGCAGTGACTGCCTCTTTGTTAATCATACACCAGCCTGGATTGAGTCAGTGCATGGTGTGTATGACTGATGGGCTTCAGAGAGGACTGTCTCTGGTACTACCAGAGCCCCCTGAAGCTGGAGGCGCTGAACACCAAAAGGAAAGAACTACAGATGATATCCAACAGCCTGTCCTGGTCCCAATATCACCACAGACAGCTCAGATCTCCTGAACCTAACAGGTATGCCTCAGCGCCACACGGTAGCAATAGAGTGGATCTTCTAGAGGGTGGGGGAAACAGTGCTACCATATTTAACAACTCACTCAATTTTTTATAACTGCGTGCTGCATACAAACCTTCTCTATGTTAATTTATGATAATGTATAAGTTTAAATATGTTAGCCTTGGTAACTAATATTTTTTTTCTTCACGATGCATGTGTTCCAGGATTATTTTGAATTATTTTGCAAAGGTTTGCCAATATAGAAGGAAACTAGCATATTTGATATTCTTTTTCATTACTGACAACATGATTATGATGTTTTTGCTATGTAATAATAATAACTTTATTTCACATTGTGCTTTTCTCCCAATGGGACTCAAAGTGCTTCACACATTACAGTAATGTGCACGATAAGCAGCATTGTACATAGGATTTTTAAAGCCAGATTGCCTGCCCAGATGAGTTTACATTCCATGATTTTGGTGCCTGGGGCACAGGGAGATAAAGAGACTTGCCCAAGGCCACAAGGAGTTGATATATGGATTTCAATCAGGTTCCCCTGCAGGGCCGCAGACAGATTTCCCTTGGCCCAGGACTAGAGTTACGACCGCCCCCCCCCCCCCCCGTGTCAGCGGTCTTGCGAGCCCCCTATTTAACACTTCATGAACCCGCTCTATTTATACCCCTCTTCCCATGTATTTCTCTCCCCTCCATCTCCCTCTCTTTCTTCCATGCTCACCCCTTCATCAGTTACCCCACTCTAACTCAATCCCTTACTCCCGACTCCCATGTATTTCTCTCCCCTCCATCTCACTCTTACTCCATCTCTTCCTCATTCACTCACTGCTTCTCTTACACAACTCTCTCCTCTCACTCTCTCCCCCTCCATCAATTACCCCACTCTCACTCAATCCCTCTCCGGGCCTCGCATGTATTTCTCTCCACTTCGTCTCTTACTCCCTCTCTTCCTCGCTCATCCTTGAGGTGGCAAGATGAGAGCTGTGAGTTGCTTGTGAGTTGCAGCCGTGGTGTGATTATCGAAGGTACCTGAATAGCTTGATTTCTCAAAAAATGCGAGTTTGAGCATTTTTGAAGCACCCGCTCGGTTTGTCTGAATGGGAGAGCTACCGATCGGGGAGGAGCAGTTCTCAAGCGAGTTTGGCGTATCATCAAAGCTTTCTGACTTGCTACCTATAGTATGCCAACTCATTCGAGAAGTGCTCAAAAAATTTGATGAGCTAGTTATCAAACCTACTAGAATGAGCCCCTCAGTGTCATTGTTATCAGAGTCAGTGCCTTTACTCAGTCAGCAGCTCTTTCAGCCCGTATAAGTGCATAACTGATCTCTGGGGCCAGTGATAGAGGAATAGTGGCTGGAATCGTTATGCTGTAAATTCTCTAAGAAGGAACTTCAAAGTGCAGTGTGGACAATGGTAAACTGTTTTCATCTTATAACTTATGTTGGCCAGTTTACACAATATGCTACAGTAGGTTTTCTTGGAATTCATGAAAAGAGTCAGGAATCCAAGGCCCTGAGCATATGAATAAGATTAATATATTACACAAATAACACTTTTTATTTCATTTTTTCCAACCCATTGTAAGTACACAAACGTGTTTATGGCAAGGGCATTATTTTGAAGTGGGAATTTGTAAATATAACATTGAAGAATCATCTGCAAAGGAACATGTATAACTACAGCCTACATTTACACTTGAGCTCTTCGGAAAACATTACATCTCAGAAATCTACACAAACACTAAAGAACACAAGGGATCCAATTATTTCACTATTTATTTGCTTCCATTGGATTTATTGCTATAAACAAGTATTATGAATGTAAACAATAAATACAGATGCACATTTGAAATCGCATATACAGTACATATTTTACACCATTTTTATCAGTGCTTAACATAATTTAGTCTAAACTAGATAAACAAAAAGACAAAATATTTACTGTATGTATATACAGTATATGTTAATTTATGTAGTGCCCAAAGTGTACTCTGCGCTTTACAAAGACAAAAGAGTACAATGGGATTATAATACAATAATCACAACAAAGTCAGACAATACGAAAGGAAATCACTCCCCGGAGAGCTTACAATCTAAGTGGTATGTTGGGAAACTTACAGAGACATCAGGTGAGGAAATAAGTGCAGTTAATTGTAGTGCTTGGCAGGAGTCACTGTGGTACAGTAGCCATAAGTCCAAGCTATTGGGATGCCTTATTTAAGAGGTTGGTTTTCAGGTTTGTCTTGAAGGTTGGAGAGAGAGGATGCCTGGCGTAAACCGAGTGTGAGTGAGTTTCCACAGATAAGGTAAAGTGAGGGGAAAGGGTTTCAGGCGAGAGAGAGTTGTAGGGATGAAAGGGGTGTCAATGTTCCAAATTGACAAACGGGGCTCAGTTGATAATAAGTAGTTTATTGTACAGTATCATCATATTCATTCAAAAGTCTACAAGTCTCTCTCTGCCAGGGAGTGTCCAGGCAACAACCTTTATACATTTTTGGTTCCTTTGTCTAAAACAGTTACTAGGCAGATTATACTAACCACTCCTTAATTCTTAAACCAATCATTTTACAGCTCATTAAACCTGGTTAGAACTGGCCTCAAAACAGTTATGAATAGGTTCCAGGTACCAACTCTCACTAGGAATGTGGGTGTTACTTTAGGCACAGTCGTAAATCAACTTAGGAGCGAAATCTCTCATTTACACCAGACACATTCATACTCAAAAAATGGATACTAGACATAACTGACTTTACAAAATGGAAACTGAACATCACTTTCAATCCTTCTCCAGAGATCCCCCCAGTCCATTTCAGAAATATATCAACAGTATCTTCATTTCAGCAATATTATATCGTCAGGGGTAGAAGGAGACCGTTATGGATAGAGTGCAGGAGATGAGCAGGGGCATAGCGAGAGACGGAAGGAGCAGATGAGTAGAGAGCCTTAAAGGTACATTGGAGATCTTTGTAGGTGATCCAAAATTTGATGGGAAGCCTGGAGGGGGATTTAAGGATGATGTGAGCGGATAGAATTAGATTGTAAGCTCTTTGGAGCAAGACTCTTCCTAAATGTTACTTTTATGTCTGTAGCACTTATTCCCATGATCTGTTATTTATATTATTTGTTATTTATGATTGTCACGTGCATTACTACTGTGAAGCGCGATGTACATTTATGGTGCTATATAAATACATACATACATACACACATACATACATACTGTTGTGGGAGAAAGTGAAGTTATTCTAGCAGCCGAATTTTGGATTGATTAATAATAATAACTTTATTTGTATAGCACTTTTCTCCCAATGGAACTCGAAGCACTCCTGAGTGTAGGAGAGAAAGGTGTGTGGCAGGGAGGCCTGTTAGCAGTATGATACAATAATCCAGACCGGAGAGGATAAGTGTGTGCATTACAGATTTAGCAGTAGATTAACAGAGGAAAGGGTGGATCTTGGCAATATTACAGCGGAAGAAGCAACACATTTTTGCCATGACATGAATGTGACTGGAAAAGGAAAGGGAAGAGTTAAATGTCACTCCAAAGCCACGTGCCTTGACGACAGGATAGATGGTAGCACTGTTTACTGTGATGGAATGGGGGGGGGGGGGGTATTAGGCTAGTTTTAGGGGGAAATATAAGGTCAGTTTTAGACATATTAAGTTTACAGCAAAATATGTAATAAGATACCTTTTAATGGGCCAACAAAAAGTTTATAATGTGCAAACTTTCAAACCGTTCAAGGTTCTTTACTTGCGACAGGTGTTCCAAAAGATTATACTGTACATGTTTTGAAGTATAATGATTTACAGTTACGGCGGAGAGAAGATGTGCATTTAGAGCATATTTATTGCTCGCAGTTAAGTGTGAAAGTGGCAGAGAAGAAATACATGACAACCCCTATTGTTATGTACCGCAATTATTCTTTAAACATACTGGAGATGAATGAACCTTTAGCTTTTTATAGCAATGGGAGTATGATTAGAGGGAAACCATACCTAAAAAACATCTAATTTACTGCCACATTTGAACTGGGTGTTCATAGCATTTCAGCATTGAAAAAGGGCACATAAAATAAGTCAAATCTCAGGGGCAACGAAGAGGGATACATCCGATAAAGTTACATTACTGTATGTCATTCTGTACAGCACAATGTACAAGGCAAACGTTTTGTATGACTACACTTCAGAGAATCTCAAGATATTATGGAAGTTTTATGTTTTACTCATGCTCAAAAATGTAAAAAGAAATGAATATAATAAAAATAATGGGAATTTTTTTGTTCTTTCTCCACAATTTAAGTGTTTTGATAAATTGGTCTTTGCATGTCAATCGACTGTCATGCTTTTAATATGTTGCTGTGAAATCAATCTTTCACTTTCTTCTAGCCACGTGCTTACTAGAATGAAAAACACTCCATGGTGGCATTCATTATTCTTTTAGACACAGTGGCTATGCTACACACAATTTATGAAAAGCATTACTTTAATTTATTAAAAGCACTATTACTTGCTGGGTTCTCTTAATGGCCAACAGTGGATCTTTGTTTTTACGATTTCATCCCTTTTCACTGTACAGTCTAATTTGAGCAGTGGCCTCTTCACTCTCTGCAGTTCATTAACCATATTGCTGCAAGAATGGCCTTAAATACGTTGTAAAACAATGCATTACAGGACATTGTCTGTGAAGTAGAAAGGTTTCTCTTAAATTCATTCTGTTCTTTCCATCAAATAGTCTTCTTTATTATTCCTATATAATAACAAGAAAGAACTATATATTATGTCTGTTGTTCCTATGGGTGGACCCAAGAGCATTTAATATTCTTGGAGAAAACTAGAACCCATTGACCCATTAATGGGAGAGCATCGGGCCTTGGCAATTACAACTGGAGTAATAGATTTTGTGCACCAACAGATGGGATTTGCTTTCACCAATACAGAAAAAAATGAACGTACAGCCTCACTCCAAATAAACTCAGGATAGTAAATTCATTAAATAAAAAATCACGTCTGCAAAACCTGAGTTTTTCTTAAATGTCACAGGTCTCTCTCAGATGTGAAAAGATGCTCATGTTTTTCATGTTTATAACAAAAGATTCTTATTCAAACACTGTTTGCCAACTTCTATATTACTAAAAAAACATCAGTATTCTAATACATAAGTGAGTTTCTCTAACATAAATGTTCAACTTTCGTTACCTCATCATAATCATAATGCTTTTTCTACACCACTAAAAATATCCCCAAAATTTCAACAATATAATAAACACAGTTTTGCTCTATGTTGTAGAGTGACCTCAAATCAGTTGGATGTTAATGAATATGAGAATAAATTCTGAGAAGTACATTTTTATTAATGATTCATCTTTCAAGGAACATTCACAGTTAGCACCATAAGAGTATTAGAAGGCTTTTCAAAAACAGCATTGGAAAATATGTTAATTACACTGCGTAATAAAAGTCATGCAGGAATAGATGCAAAGGTACAGGTAGCACCCCTTGATATAATATAAGGCATAGATTGAAAGAAACTAATTGGAGAAGGTCCATCTATTGTAGACATGAGAGACAACATCCTTTTAGCCTAGCCAGGGCAGCAATGACAAAGCACAATGACAATAATAAAAATAAGTCCTAGTACTTTTGCTTTTCGCCCTGCCTCTTGCCAACTCTACTAGCACACTTTGGTCACTGCTACATTTACAGTACGGTAGCTGTTAGAATAATTTAACAAGATTGATTGATATGGACACCAGACGTTAGATTAAAAGAAGTACATTACATTGGGGTGGGAGTTTGTCATTTTCTCAGAAAAGTGTTAAATGTGCACTCTGACACGATTAAGTGCAGCTTCTGGCCTATGGTTCATTGCAATATGTAAGTTATTTATAAAATTCCACCAACCAACAATATGTGGACATGACATAATCATGTAATCATTATGCCAAATGGGAGCACAATGTACTGACCATGTTTCAATGATAAAAATATATTTCTGCAAACAAGAACAAAAGATATGGAGAATACAGAAGTGTACAGAAATGGGGTATTGTTACTGTAGCACAAGGACTGCAGTTACATATAACACAATTGTCAACAAACAAAACCTTTGAAATAAAAGATGAATTATTGCAGAGGTGATCGCATTGTTGACAAATGTAGGGTAGTCACACAGATGGCAAATTAGTTGACTGATTCCTTGCTTTCTGGGTGTGCTGAGCAATCCTTTGGACAATACATTGTTAAGATAATAGGTACTTGTTCCTGTCATGTCATCTATATTGTGCTTTAAAGTTTTGATATGAAATCAATATGTGACAGCACATGGTTGGCTCATGAGCATAGAAGCATGGCTCGTTCCGTGCATGCACAATACAAGACATTGAGATAGATAGATAGATCGATGAGTTGATCTTCTGTAGGTATCTGAGAGGTCCACAGATCAGAAGCTTGTAAAAAAATACCAAATAAACCTTTTACAGTATATTAGTTTGGGGGTAATTCACTAAACTGCCAATGTGAATGTAACCTATAATATTTTCTCTTGAAAAGAGCATGGCATTAACTATACCAGACGTTAGTAATTAAATGACATGCAAATGAGGCGTTATTATATAACCCCCTATTCACTAAACTGTTAACATTTACATTGAAAATTAGGTTAAGTTATTTAAGTCTCAGCTAAACCTGGCATTAGGTATGCTATGAGAAAGTAAATAGCCACAATAGTAATTTGGATGCACTATTAAATATATTAACCCCTTGGTAACCCCAAGTAGCTAGACCTGCAACCTGGAAGCAGAGTTTTGCTTCAAAACCTGTTTATTCCTGAGAACCTTAAACTCACTTACTGTACATACTGTAGTGGTTCCCAGTTTCCTGGTGTCCTGGTATATAAGTTGCGACCAGAAAATGGTGATAGTCCTAACACTTGCTGATTTTTCTGTGAGGCACACTGTACCCTCAGCTCAACTTCACAAGATAAATGTCCTAGACATACTCGTAAACATGTTTTTGTGCTGAACCAAATCCTACAGCTACTACTGGTTCTGCTGATCTGAAAGAGGAGGATCTGTCTGACTCACAACACCATGATATGTATGGTAGTGATGTCTGGAGTCCTGTTCATAATCATAGTCTTCCTGACATCTCTACTCAATCACCTAAGATGATTCACTCCTTCAATGTCGGTGATGTCACTCGTGGGCGGGATTTTTGGCAGCGGATCCCCCTATTTATACCGGCACTGTAACAGAGGAACCACACTCTTTGACAAAGGGCAGGCCAGCCCGAAATGCGTCAGGGGTTCCTCTCACAAGGCTTTGTGAGTGTTGGTGTTTGGTGATGTGACCCAATAAAAATAAATCTTTGTATCTACTTTTTTGATCCAGCACCGTCGTTTTTTTAGTTCTTTGAATCAACAAGCTGTGCACTGTTTGCACTTCCATCCCCTCCCCTCCCTATGGGATATTTTCTTCATCTGTAGGCCACCCTGAGAGGAAAGCAGAACTTAATGACGGGCCCTGAACACCTTCATTAGAAGAGGCGTCAGAGGTGTTCGGCTGTGGACAAAGAGAAATGAAGCCCACAAGGAATCTAACCTACAATGAGTTAGGGCAGCGGTGCACAAACTGGGTTACGCGCCCCCCTGGAGGGGCGCAAGATTGTTTAGGGGGGGTGCAGGAAGCAGCGGCTATATTGCCAGTAGCAGAGGAAAAAAAGCCGTCTGCAGTTGCAATTTTTCTTTTGACCATTAGGTGGCGCTGTGCTGCGCTGTGCTACACAGCAGCATCTCCTTGCTTCCTGCATCAGCGTGTGTGACATGAGGAGAGAGGGTGAGTGAGAATGGCACATGGGGGAGTGAGACTGGCACATGGGGGAGTGAGACTGGGACATGGGGGAGTGAGACTGGGACATGGGGGAGTGAGACTGGCACATGGGGGAGTGAGACTGGGACATGGGGGAGTGAGACCGGCACATGGGGGAGTGAGACTGGGACATGGGGGAGTGAGACTGGCACATCGGGGAGTGAGACTGGGACATGGGGGAGTGAGACTGGGACATGGGGGAGTGAGACTAGCACATCGGGGAGTGAGACTGGGACATGGGGGAGTGAGACTGGGACATGGGGGAGTGAGACTGGGACATGGGGGAGTGAGACTGGGACATGGGGGAGTGAAACTGGGACATGGGGGGATGAGACTGAGACATGGGGGGGGGTGAGACTGGGACATGGGGGGGTGAGACTGGGACATGGGGGAGTGAGACTGGGACATGGGAGTGTGAGACTGGGACATGGGAGTGTGAGACTGGGACATGGGAGTGTGAGACTGGGACATGGGGGAGTGAGACAGGGACATGGGGGAGTGAGACAGGGACATGGGGGAGTGAGACACGGACATGGGGGAGTGAGACTGGGACATGGGGGAGTGAGACTGGGACATGGGGGAGTGAGACTGGGACATGGGGGAGTGAGACTGGGACATGGGGGAGTGAGACTGGGACATGGGGGAGTGAGACTGGGACATGGGGGAGTGAGACTGGGACATGGGAGAGTGAGACTGGGACATGGGGGAGTGAGACTGGGACATGGGGGGGATTGAGACTGGCACATGGGGGAGTGAGACTGGCACATGGGGGAGTGAGACTGGGACATGGTGGAGTGAGACTGGGACATGGGTGGGATTGAGACTGGCACATGGGGGAGTGAGACTGGCACATGGGGGGTGATCTTTCAAAAAGTCAGGGGAGCTCGTCTCGTAGCGATAAAATAGAAAAAACATATCATAGTGCAATAATGTTTTAACAGTGAAAAAGGTGGTAAAATTTGATCCAAAATGACTACTCACATTCAAGTAATCAAATCAGAGATGAATGAAAGAGACGCGAGAGGAAGGGATAGGCGGTGAGTGCGACCTCTCTCAAGCAGTGTGTGATTAGGCTTCTCTCAAGCGGTGAGTGATTAGACCACAGTGCCTGAGAGAGGCCTAATCACTCACCGCTTGAGAGAGGCCTAATCACTCACCGCTTGAGACAGGCCTAATCACTCACCGCTTGAGAGAGGTTGCACTCACCGCCTATCCCTTCCTCTCGCGTCTCTTTCATCCCTGCCGGGATAAGCCGAGCAGCGGCGGGGAGCAGCATGATGCTGATCCGGTGGTCCTCGGCGTACCGGAAGTGACGTATCGGAAGCCTAGGTGGTTCTCGGCGTACCGGAAGTGACGAAACGGGAGCCCCGGTGTGGATCCAAGTGTTTCCTGAGAGAGCGGAGGTGAACGAATAACCCAAGGAATCGCGACCCCAGGGATATCCGTCATCCGCTACCTATGAGTGCCTACTTCGACTGTATTAAGTGTAAGACTTGAATCGTGTATTTGATATTAGAATTGTTTTACCTCTACACTATATGGTCTCTCATTTTTCTTCCTTGGAGGTGGTGACTGGTGGCTGCTGTAATCACATAGGGCGCATCCACCCCTTAAGTTGGATGAATGTCTTATTTGATTACTTGAATGTGAGTAGTCATTTTGGATCAAATTTGACTACCTTTTTCACTGTTAAAACATTATTGCACTATGATATGTTTTTTCTATTTTATGGCTACGAGACGAGCTCCCCTGACTTTTTGAAAGATCATCCAAGAAAAGACAAGTGAAATAGTCTTTTTTAAGGGTTGTAGTTTATTTTGTCTTTTTTTTTTTTCACTGTATATGCACTTTAATTAGGCACGTGCACCATCACTGATATTGTTTCATTAACCACATTGTCACTTTCACATTAGTGGTTATTATTATAATTTTGGGTTTGTTAGAGCGCTCTTGTCACTGTTTTTCTTACATGGGGGGTGAGACTGGCACTTGGGGGGGGTGAGACTGGGACATGGGGGGGTGAGACTGGGGCATGGGGGAGTGAGACTGGGACATGGGGGAGTGAGACTGGGACATGGGGGAGTGAGACTGGGACATGGGAGAGTGAGACTGGGACATGGGGGAGTGAGACTGGGACATGGGGGGGATTGAGACTGGCACATGGGGGAGTGAGATTGGCACATGGGGGAGTGAGACTGGGACATGGGGGAGTGAGACTGGGACATGGGGGAGTGAGACTGGGACATGGGGGAGTGAGACTGGGGCATGGGGGAGTGAGTGTGAGACTGGGGCATGGGGAGGGGTGTGAGTGACATGAGGGGGGTGAGAGTGTGAGATGGGGAGGGGGGTGAGAGTGAGTGTGACATGGGGTGGGGGGGTGAAAGAGCTACATGGGGATGGGGATGAGAGAGACACTGGTGGGAGGGAGACACTGGCAGGAGGGAGAGAGACACACAATGGCTGGAGGGAGAGTGTGAGAGAGACACCGGGTGGAGGGAGAAACAATAGCTGGTTGGAGAGTGCAAGAGAGACACTGAGGGGAGGGAGAGGCAATGGCTGAAAGGTGAGTGAGAGACAATGGGGGAGGGAGAGAGACACTAGGGGGAGGGAGAAAGAGAGAGAGACACACAGGGGGAGGGAAAGAGAGTGGGGGGAGACACAGAGGGGAGGGATAGAGAGGGACTGGAGGGGGAGTGAGAAATACAGGGAGAGGGAGAGACTGGAAGAGGGGAGAGAGGTCCTGAGAGGTTCTAATGTGGCGGAAGATTGAGATTAATAATACTGCAGAAATGGGGACGCTACTGTATAAGACAAATATCATAATATTTATTTTTAAGTTATGTAATTTGTGTTATAAATATCTTTTTTTGTAGAGGCGTGGCGGGGGCGTTACAAAGCTGGTTCGCCCTCAATGGCTGAACCAGCTCACATGCACTGACGTCATGTGATTTTGATTACATCAGGCAGGGGGGGCCCGAGAAATTTCATGGATAAAAAGGGGGGCTTGGCATAAAAAGTTTGCTCACCCCTGAGTTAGGGAAATCAACTGATAACTTAATAGAAAAAATTGATGCACAACAAATTTGCATAAAAATCCTTTATGTACTGTATCAATAAGAAAACAATCTGAAAGAATGCACCCACAATGGGAATTGAAATATATTCACCTGGTATAAGAGATCTGCTCTCGCTCTGATCCGGTTGTTGAAAAACATCCCTTTGATCTGAGTGAAACATCCTCCAACTCTAACCCCAGTCCACAAGTGAAAGTCTGCTTTGTTCTCTGAGAAATGTAAAAAACATAAAACAAGACATTAACGAAGAGAGGACAGTGGAAAGGGCTACGAAAGGTTCCCAGATAGCATTAATAAATGCAAATAAATGGAGTATAATCAGAGTACTCAAATGTTGAACGGACAATCTTTGGCCAATATAGGTAAAGAAAAATAATGATGAGGTACCCTTGTATGGAAAAATACAAAAGGCTTTATCGTGGCATAGATAAACGACAAAAAATAGACAAAGAAAGTCCTCCCACGCGTTTCACGCTGGTATTAGCGCTTTCTCAAGGAGTATGCATTAATAAATGCATCTGACAAAGGGACTGTCAAGGATATAGCTGTATTAAGGACAAGTTATACTTCGACAGCAACTGGAAGCACCGGTAGACCAAAACCAGCTAAAATCACATATCCCAACTAACCTTCTATCATGAAGTATCCCTGCATCATGCTTCTGCTTAAAGGCTTCCAAAAATCTGCTAGTTTTCTACCGTGAAGATGATTTCTTTAACTATAAAGGCTGTTAGTGATAATGAGATGCAAAAGAGGCACTTACCGCAACATTGCTTGTATCCAGTAATGTCTGTTAAGGTTAACACAGGGATTTAGCACTGTGCTAGTTAAGTTATACCTAAACTTGTCTGTACTCCTTTCCATACCCTGAAAAGGGGCTTTTTTGGTGGTGGCAGTGAAGGAACATATGCAAATTAGCATATTTCCCAGGTATCTCTACACGTGATATATGGATTAGTGTTTTAGGAGGTATATGAATGGAGTCCTCCTTCTCCCCCTCTCCCTCATCTCTTTAGACATAGGGCCTATTCTAATAGCTTCGATAAAATCACTGCCAAATCGAATGTTTTTGCATGACCTACCTCACGATCTGAACTTTGTTGTATCACGCTACTCAGAGAGAGTTATCGCAAGTCAAATACCGTGAGATAGGAAATGCCATACCACTCAGGATAGCAGTGTCTTTAGCTCTTTCTTTTTCTAAGTTCTGCCTTGCGATCTGCCTGCAGTCTGTAAGAGCTTTATAGAGAGAGCTGCATCTCCCTGCATAGCTCTTACAGGTGATAGCACTGTTTTTAGTTTATTTTAATAACACAGTATTGAAGCAGGGGGCCTCCGGAGCTGAGCCACATTAATTCAGCCCAGGGGATCCACTGCTTCCTGAGTTACAGTCACCAGTATGGGGTGCTATTATCTCTGCAAAGTTTAAATCTCCTGCATCATGTGACTGGGACATTTAAACAATGCAGGGAGATAAGGGAGCTCCGTACTGGAGCCTGTAACTCGAGAACAAGGGGATTCCCGGCTGAAATTAATGTGATTCAGCTCCGTAGACCCCATGCTTCAATACTGTGTTATTAAAATAAAATAAAAACAGCTTAATTACCTTAGCGGCTAGCTGCTAAGGTAATGAAGGGGTTAAACCAGAGTTCCTGGTTTATTGGTGGTAGAGGGGGTGGGTGAAGGGGGTAGTTGCCCCAGGGTGGGTGGTTAGGCCTACTGGGAAGGTTGCGGGAGGAGTTAACCCCTTCATTACCTTAGCGGTTACTACCGCTAAGATAATGAAGCGGTTAACCCTCCCATTACCCACCCAAGAGGACTAACAACCCATCTGGGGTAACTACCCCCTTCACCCACCCTCTCTTCCTCCAATAAACATTAAAATACAATACAGCAGGGGGGCGTGTCTATGACGTCAACCAGGACAGTCGGGTAAAGGGAGAGCTCTGGAGACCCCTCTGTATAATCGTTGAATTTATACCTTTCCACCCGGCCAAAAACACCTTAAATTGCATACAATCCCTCCCTGAATCTGCAGGGATGGCGAACAGGGGAAAAAATCAGCAGCCCCAGGGGGTTGGAAGGTTCTTTACCCCTGCTAAACAAACTGCTGAAGCGGGAAGCAGGCGGCAAGATGGCCCCCAGACATCAGGTGCACGAGGCACACAAGGCCTCACTAGCCCAGCGAGCCCCGCTGAGACCCCCCCCTCGCCAGATGGCAGAATCACAAAGGAGTTTTTAGAAGAGCTCCATGCTAAACTCCAAAAATCACTGGAGACAAACATCAAAGAGGCAGTGGCTGAGATAAAGCATGATATTCAGGGCCTGCAGGAGAGAACCTCAACCCTGGAAGCCAGGCTGGATGAAGCCCTTCACCATCAATCGGAAGCGGACGAGGAGATAATCCGCTTGGGCCGGGAGATCCACTCCCTCCGGGACGGTCTGGAGGACCAGGAGAACCGGGACCGCAGGCAAAACCTGCGGATCCGCGGTATCCCTGAGGCGATAACACCCTCCCAGCTCAGGGCATATCTGACGGATTTTTTCCTTGCAATCTCACCTGATCTTGACCCAAGGGACCTCGAAATAGACAGGGCTCACAGGGCACTGGGCCCACGTTCAGAAGACCCAAACCGTAAGCGGGACGTGATCGTGCGTCTCCACAGTTTTTCAACCAAAGATAAGCTGATTGGAGCCTGCAGGGACAAGGACACGATCATGTTCCAGAATGAGCCTCTGCAGGTATATAATGACCTCTCTAAACTGACCGTAGACAGACGGAAAGCGATGCGTCCCCTGACACTCCTCCTCCGAGAAAAAAGAATAAAGTACAAATGGGGCTTCCCCTTCAAGCTGGTTATCCCCCACAAAGGAAAGTTCCTGACCATCCGCCAGCCTGAAGATATGGAATCCCTGGCCAGAACCCTGGGCCTCCCTGTGGAACCCTTCCAGCATGATTACCAGCCCGACAACAGACCCAGGGAACGTGAGGACCACCCGGTTAGAGCTTCCGAGCGCATTGCAGAACAGCGACAGTCTAGAGAGAGATGACCCAGCACCCAGAGAGACCCTCCCGGGAGATCACCGCTCTTCCCCCTAGCACCACCTAAAATGGCGTCGGGAGGATCCCCACTGCGGGCCCCTGTCAAATGAAGCTACACCACTAACCTCTCACCAGAGACTCCTACCAGCATCCAGAGAGACGACCGACTTCATTCCCGACGACACCCTGAAGGAGCCATCCACCAAACCGCAGGGGAACGAGGAGATGAATCAACCCTGCGCGCAACGGATTCCCCAAAGATGGCGTCTGTCACATCTCCATTCCGCTGCGGAACACCACGAGGCTCCCTGGACGAGGTCGAGACGAAGCAGACGTCATCACCGCGCGCGACATCCAGACTCTACTCTCCGCATCACGGGGCCCACGATCCGTCGATCCAGACCAGAGTCATCGAGTGCCGAGCGCCAGAGGAGTCGATGCTGCAGCCCGGCTTCCGGATAGCGCACAGGTTCCCCCCCTCGGCCGAGGGGGGGCCAAGAGGCTTTGCTGACACCCCAGCCCCCGACGGCCCTAAGGGATCTTGACTCCCCTCCGCGGAGGGTCAGACGCTCCAGGACTCCCCGATCGCTCTGGGCTGCGAGGCGCTCAAGGAGGGTCTGTAACACAGTTCCCCCTATGTTATCCCTGGTTTTCCCCGTTAACAGCAGTGTCCAAAATCCCAAGTTTGGCGGCTGGCCTTAATTGGCTCAGCAGTCGCGCCCTCAAAGTTAGAAGGACCCACACTGCACTTAAAAGGCATTCCCTTACCCCTCCCTCCTCTCACCATTCACCCCCCTCCTCCCCCCCTCCTACCCGCCCCCCCTCACCCGCCCCCCTTCTCACCCCCCCCTACCCGCCCCCCTTCTCACCCCCCCCCTACCCGCCCCCTTCTCACCCCCCCTCTCACCCTCCCTCTCACCTTCCCTCTCACCCCCCCTCCCCTAACACCAACCCCCCCTAACCCTTCCCCCCTACCTAATACTGACTTCACCTCCCCCCTCTTACCCCCCCCCGCCCCCCCCTCGTCCTTGCTAACCCCCCCCACCCCATCTCCCCTCCCTCCCCTACCCCACTATTCCCCGTCTTGCCCCCTCCCCCACCCCCCTAGCCCCCCAGAAGAGAATGAGGCAGCCCAGCCACAACCTGGTGACACTCACCAGCTCTCAAGGACATGACACTAACTCTCACCTGATCCGACAGAAAAGGGTCCACTAACCCTGTAGTTCTGTCACTGCCAGGTGCCTATAGCAACGAAGGTTCCCCCCTTATAAAATGCTTAAGGCGCAGCGATTGAAGTGACCCTTCCCCCCCCCCACTCCCTCCCCCTCACCCTCCCCTTCCCCACCCCATCCCTCCCCACCCCCCACCCGATCCCCCCCCCCCCACCCTACCCCCCCCACCTTATTCCCACACCCCCACTGCCTGCCCCCCCCCGCACGTGAGCTGTTCCCCTCACACCCCTGCCCTCCTTACCCCCTCCCCACCCTTGCCCCCACCCACGCCCCCCCTAGCCCCCTCAGGGCAGATCTACTCACCGGCGTTCCAGGTTACACGAGTACGGTCACGAAGATGGTCCCGCACCGCGTCGCTCACAGGAACATCGCATGGGGCTGTATACCACTTGGGCCACAGCGAAGGTCTGGAATTAACACTGCAAAATGTAAATTGTGTATATTGCCTAAGGCGGAATGTATAAACTTGTACCCCCCCACTATCCTCCCCCCCCTACCCCATATCCCTCCCCCAGCTACCTCTCCTTCCCCTTATCCCCTGCCTTCCTCCCCAACACCCCCCCCTCTCATTGCCCCACCAAAGAGGCCCCACCCCCCTCCCCTCTCCCCCTTATCGCCCGTCCCCTCCCCCACTCCCCACCCTATCCCACCCCACCCTACCCCCCCCCTCTTACCCCCACACTATCACTGCCTTGCCCCCCCCCCCAACACATGAGGTTACCCCACACACCCCCGCCCTCCCTACCCCCTCCCCACCCTTGCCCGCACCCACCCCCCCCTCCCCTAGCCCCCTCAGGGGAGTACCACTCACCTACGTCCCAGGCTGCCCGATTACGTTCACAAAGTTGGACCTGATCCGTGCTGCTCACAGGCTCATCACATGAGGTCGCATAACACTTGGGCCACAGCGAAGGCCTGGTACTAACATTGCAAAATGTAATTTGTGTATAAGGCCTAAGGTGGAATGTATAAACTTGTACCCCTACCCCCTCCCCTTCCTTTCCCTGTGTCCCCACCCTCCTCTGCCCCCCATGTACCCCTCCCCTTCCTCTCCCTGTCCCCTTCCAAACCCCGTCCCCCTGAGATAGCCCACTCACCCTTGCACCTGCCTGATCATGCACGGGCATGACTATGGCCATGACAGGCGCAGTACTTAGGACTACCACACGAGGCCGCTCACCACCTACGCAAAGATAAATGCATAATGTGTAAATTGTGAATCGTGATTCCAGCACAACGCTGAAGGTTCATGGCTTCATCCTGTACCCCCCCCTCCCCATCCCCTATTCCTCTCGTCCCCAGGGACCCCCCCCCCACCCTCACCCCCTCCCAGGTCCCCCTCAAAAGGGAAGATGTCCCGATATCGCACCAGTCCCTCTACCCCCCCCCCCTCCCCCTTTTTTTTTTTTTTTTTTTGTTTTGCTTCACTCCCCCCCCCTACCCTTATTTTTTTTTCCCCCCGGACCCACCCCCCCCCCCCCCCTACATCCACCCCCAAACCCTCCCCCCCTCACACCAACGGAACAGGGTCCCCTCTCATACACCCTCTCTTCCCCCCATCAGACTCTAAGCACCTCAGGTACACAACATCATTTTTTAGTAGGCCCCACTGACAGAGGGCTCAAACTGAGGCCTCAACCCCCCCTCCCTTAAAAAAAAAAAAAAAAAAAAGACGACCCGGACGACGAGGAAGCCGGTGGAAGTGGAAGTCGCAGGACTTTCTGGGTCTCCACCCGGCCCGTCTTCACTGGAGTACGTTCTACGACCCGCCCCCAAGGGTCTTACACCCACTAACCGGTTCTTCACCTAAGACCGGTCACACACTTTCAGACCCCATTAGGGTCATTTTTCCTCCCTTTTTCAGCCGCTGTTACTGTCCCAGCGGCCCCCTTCCCGACCCACCTCCCCCAAGCCCATTCTGACTGTACTCCCCAATACTCCACCAGCGACAACACACGCAAACTTAGCTGAGCGATTACTATGTCCCATCAAAAAACACTAAAAATTGTTTCCCTCAACGTAAAGGGTCTCCACAATAATCGAAAACGCCGCCTGGCCCTCCAAGAGATAAAGAAAACAGGAGGGGACGTTGTTTTCCTCCAGGAGACGCATTTTACGTCACAAGAGCCGCCTAAAATATTTCAGCATGCATATCCAATGAGTTATTTCTCATCCTTCAGCAGCAAGCGTAGAGGGGTTGCCATTCTGTTCCGACAGGGCACCCCATTTAATCTAACCAAAACCCAGGCAGACCCAGAGGGGAGATTTATTGTAGTCTATGGCTCACTATCCGGCACGTCAATCGCCCTTATTAACCTATACGCCCCCAACGAAAACCAGACAGAATTTCTTAAAAAGGTTCTGGAAGAAATTGACCCACAATATCTATCCTCAATACTCATTGCAGGGGATTTAAACATGGCTCTCAACCCTAAGGAAGACAAATCGAGCCACCCAGGACGACAACACTCTACTCAGTCACAAAGACTGGGGAAAAAATTCAAGGACATCATCGGGGACTTTTCTCTGGTAGACATTTGGAGAACACAGCATCAGGGACAAAGAGATTATACTTTTTACTCGGCGCCTCACCAGTCTTACTCCCGTATTGACTACTTTCTTGCTTCCAAGAACGTCCTAGAGGCCACCACTGACACAGATATCGGCCCAATTACATGGTCGGATCATGCTCCCATCACCATGACCCTATCCATCCCCTTTGGGAAAACTATCTCATACTGCTGGAAACTCAATGATTCCTTACTGAACCACTCCGGGACAGTGATGGAACTCAAAAAATCCCTTAAGGAATACTTCAGAATAAACAAAGGCTCAGTAACCTCTCCAGCAAGCCTGTGGGAAGCCCATAAGGCGACAATTCGAGGAAATCTTATCTCGATTGCCTCCCACCGGAAGAAATCTAAACTCAAATTAACTAAAGAGCTCACAACCAAAATAATCGACTTAGAGCAACAGCATAAAAATAACCCCTCCCGGAGAATTTATAAACAGTTGACAATTGCTCGAAACGATTTAAGGACCATCCAATTAGAAAGTGTAGAAAAAGCTCTTAGATGGACGGGTCAGCGGTATTATGATAAAGGGAACAAGGCCGATAGACTTCTTGCCAGCAAATTAAGAGGAATACAGAAAAGATCGCAAATCACGGCAATCAGGAATAATTCTGGTGAACTCCAATACAATGAAAAAAAGATAGCAGAGGAATTTACCAAATTTTACACTAAACTATATAACCTAAGAGCCCACTCTGCACACACTAAAGAGGCGGATACGGCTTTAGCCGCCGGTTACCTAGCCGAATGCGACCTTCCTTCATTAACAGAGGAAGAAAATACCTACCTAAATGCGAAAATCACGCTAGACGAATTAGAAATGGCCGTTAGAGCCTCAAAAAATTCTAAGGCGCCGGGCCCTGATGGCTTCACGAATGCATACTACAAAAAATTCTTCCCCATTCTGTCCAAACATCTATTAAGTTTGTTCAACTCATTTCTAGAAGGGAGCCCTATCCCATCCACAATGTCGTCCGCAAATTTGGCAATAATACTAAAGGATGGGAAGGACCCCACCCAATGTGGCAGTTATAGACCAATCTCATTGTTGAACAACGACCTTAAACTATACAGTAAAATTTTGGCGAACAGACTTAATCCCATCCTCCCGAGATTAATACATAAGGACCAGGTCGGGTTTGTCCTGGGTCGTCAGGCCTCAGACAATACACGCAAAATTATAAACTTGGTAGATCATGCCCACCTTTCAGGCTCAAAGGCAATGTTGCTGAGCCTAGATGCAGAGAAGGCATTTGACAGGATTGATTGGCTATTTCTAAACCAGACATTGATTAAGTTCGGCTTCAGAGACTCGTTTCTAAAGGGCGTTCAAGCACTTTACCAGAATCCCTCAGCCTCGGTGCGCCTCTCGGGCGGAGGCTCGGAACGATTCCTAATCCAGAACGGTACCCGTCAAGGATGCCCCCTATCTCCCCTCCTCTTCGCCCTCACGATTGAACCATTGGCGTCTAAAATTAGAGGAAACCCGAACATCCAGGGAATCCCGATCGACAACTCACAATACAAAATTTCCCTATTCGCTGATGATATCATCCTTACCCTGACAAAACCTCTAACTTCCCTCCCTAACCTCCAGAGGGAATTGACGGAGTTTGGCAGCGTATCAGGATATAAGATAAACAGCGACAAATCAGAGGCCCTAAATCTTAGTCTCCCGGATCCCGAAGTTCTCCTCCTCAAAACCAATTTCAGCTACAGATGGTGCCCTGCATACATTAAATATCTGGGAGTAAATGTATCAAGGCACTATCGGGATCTTTACCGGGATAACTACCCGCGTTTATGGGATAAGATCAAAAAGGATCTAGATCAGTGGGCAGGTTACCAGATCTCGTGGATCGGTCGAATGACTTCCGTTAAGATGAATATACTCCCAAGAATGTTATACCTCTTTCAAACACTCCCGATCCACGTCCCAGGCACTGATCTTAAAAACATGCAAAACAGAATATTTCAATTCATTTGGCAGGGCAAAAGACCCCGAGTCGCCAGGTCGGTCCTGATGGCTGCAAGATCTAGGGGAGGTATGGGGGTTCCGGACATACACAGATATTACCTAGCTGCACAGCTCAAGCAGGTGGTGATGTGGAATTCGGACCCGACCCGTTGTAGTTGGGTAGAGATAGAGACTCGATGTGCCAAAATGCCTTCTCTGCAAGCCTGCCTCTGGAGCCTGGACAGAGGAGAGGGTCATACACACAACCTGAAACTTCAGGCCTCCCGTTTCACATGGGACGTCTGGTCTCGTTGTAAATACAAATATGGCCTTACTACCAAAAGCTCCCAATTGACCCCCATTCTCAACAATCCAAAGTTCCCCCCGGGATGTGGATCTAAACTGTTCGAACAATACAGCACAAGGGGTATAGAGGCGATTGCGGATCTTCTGAGCCTGGGGAGGCTTCTGAGCTTCCAAGAGGTAAGGACCAAATATAAAATTAAAGAATTGGACACATTTAAATATCTCCAAATTAGAAACTTTATTAGGACAACATGTCCTCTCCCAGAATACCCCACTCTCACATCATTTGAGCTTCTTTGCGAGACAAAGACCCACCAGAAGGGTCTAATCTCTGATATATACGGGGCTCTAGAGCGTTCCTCGACCCCAAAAGAACATGACTATATGCTCAAATGGGCAGCTGACCTGAACACGGTTATAGGCAGAGAGACTTGGGAAGAAATCTGGGAGACAGCCTCGGAGACCTCCCTATGCACTACAATAAAGGAAAATATCTACAAAATTATGTTTGGCTGGTATCTTACCCCAGCACGATTAAACCAAATCTACCCTCTGGCTTCAGATCAATGTTGGAGAGGCTGTGGTCATAGAGGGGACATGGTCCATATCTGGTGGACCTGTCCAGAAATTATTAAGTACTGGGCCAAGGTCCAAATTTTAATAAAAGAGGTCACCGACCTAGAAGTGCCTATCGAACCACTGACCTACCTGCTGGCTGCACCATTGAAGGACATTGTCCGGCCAGTCAGGAAATTGATCTCCTTCATTATGACCGCGGCTCGTTGCTGTATTGCGGCCTCCTGGAGGAAGACAACTACGCCAGCACTAGGAACAATTAGGAAAAGAGTAGAAGAGGTAATGACTATGGAGAGGCTCACAGCCATTGTCCGACAAAAACTGCCTGCACACGAGGATATCTGGGATCCCTGGATCTCCCACAATAGGACCAGACAACCACACCAAACGAACCAGACCCTGGTTACCCCACCATAGGTGCTCAAACACAACCCTAGAGGCCATTCCCCTAATCAGTCAGATGGGTCTTCCCCCCCTTCCTACCCCTCCCCCCCTCTCTACCGTCCCCCCCCCCCTTCTTTACCTCCTCAGTCCCCCCCCTCTGCCTTCCCTCTTCGAAGGCCCCCCTCCCTTTTCCTACGGGCAACGGCGGTTGCCTAACTGTTTTTCCCCCAAAAAATCTGCGGATTCAAAAATGTTAGGCTTATGTGAACTAAGCCACTGTATGTTTATATGAATGCCTAATAAAACTGTTTGGAAAAAAAAAAAAAAATACAATACAGCAACCGATACTATCCAATACACGCATTGATTGCCCGTGTGGTTACCTTTGCCTTTAATGGGAGAAAAGATAACCCCACTAGCAATTAAAATAGAATGGATCATAGCTGTACCAGCCAATTATAGCTGGGGGCTTGTCTTGCTGTACGTATCAGAGGAGGTTGTGTGTCAGGATGCCAGCAAGTGGGAAATTTAAACCGGCCAATGGGAATAATACCTACCAGCAACGGATTTCCAATGCCAGCCCATACTCCACGCTGGGTAGGCTCCACCGTGTCTGGGATAAAAAGTGTCTCCCAATGGGGAGTCCCTGTTCCCAGACCTGGTACTCCACCCCTGGTACTCCACCCTTCCCCGTTCACCAAACGTTCTAATACCTCTCAACTTCCCTTCTCATTTTTGATCCACGGTCTCTATGCAGCCACCCTGGCTACTATTCAGATTACCAGGATTGTCCGTAAAGAGATGAATACACAATTTACAAAGCATATTAAACATGTGGGAACATACTACATGTGGGGAAAATAGGACTGGGATACTTGGGGCCGAAAACCAGGATTCTGAGGGAAACTGTGTAGACCTGATGTAACTCACACGCGTACCAGCAGAGCCATCCTGCCTGTAACTCACGCTCCTACCCGCAGAGCCTACTTGCTCGTCGGGTATAAGTACAGGACTATTGGTATCTTCGTCCCCGACCTCCTACATAGGTTTTAAATACATTTTCACCCAAATATCCCTCTTGAAGCCCAGCCAGGCTTCACCTTTATTGTGAAGACTGGCTACCCCTACCTTCACACCTCCCCCTTTAAGAAGAGTGGGTGGCTTCCCAAGCCTGGATGTCCTGGAGGCTCATTGGTCACTGGATGTCCTGGAGGCTCAATGGTATGTCCTCTCAGGAGAGACCATCCGCATTGCCATGCTCACTGCTCTTCTTGTGCTGAATTGTAAAGTCAAACTCCTGCAGGGCAAGGCTCCAGCAGAACAATTTTCCATTCTCCCCCGACACCCGCTGTAACCAACCTAGGGGGTTGTGATCTGTAATCACAGCGAAGGCTCTAACAGACGTAGGGTTGGAGCTTCTTTAATGCCCAGACAATGGCCAAGCACTCCTTTTCAACTGTCATAAGCCAACTCCCGAGGCATCAGGAAGACTTCAGTGCCTGAAACGCCTCCCCACATTCGGGAGACCAGGCTACCAGAACCAAGAGTCTTTTCTGAGTCAAATCAGTCAGGGGTTTTGCAAGGGTGCTATACTGGGGCACAAACTTTCGATAGTAGCTGGCGGTACCTAAGAATGGCATCACTTGCTTTTTGGTATGTGTAACTGGCCAGTTAACAATTGCCTCCAATTTAGCAGGCTCGGGTTTGAGGTGACCCCCTCCCACACAGTGACCGAGCTACAATAGCTTTGCCATGCTGACCAGGCATTTATATGATTTGAGGGTTAACCCGGCTTCCCTGATCCTCGCTAGCACCGCCACTACATGCTCTAGATGTGCCCCCCAGGTATCACTAAACACAGCTATGTCATCCAGATATGCTCTTGTGAAACCTTGCATCCCTTCCAGTAAGTGATTGACCAGACGCTGGAAGGTACCCGGGGCATTCTTCATCCCGAATGGCATAACCGAAAACTCATAGAAGCCACTCGGGGTGATGATAGCTGAATTCTCCTGTGCCTCCTGGGTCAAAAAGATCTGCCAGTACCCCTGAGACAGATCCATGGTAGTCAGATACCTTGCCCTGGCAAGCTCATCTAAGAGCTTATCCATGCGGGGCATGGGATAGGCATCTGACACGGTCTGAGCGTTGAGCTTCCGGCAGTCCATACAGAACCGAGTGGTCCCATCCTTCTTAGGCACTAGGACTTCCGGTGAAGCCCAAGGACTCTGAGAACGAATTATTACCCCTAGGGTCTGCATCTCTTCTACCTCCCCCTCTATGCTCTGTTTTACCTGCGCTGAAATCCTATAAGCATTTTTATGGAGAGGTCTGTGATCCCTGATGTGGACCGGGTGATCGGTGAGATGGGTTCTGCCTGGTTTATCCATGAACAGGACCCAGTACTCCTCTAACATAGCTTTCGCTTACTCTCGCTGGGAAGCTTTGAGCTGGGGACCTATCTCTACCTGCTCTACTGTGACCCCTGCCTGGCTTCCCCCAGGAGATAGGGCAGAGCTTGGCCCACTGGGTCCCCTGACGGTGGGCTACAGATAGCCAGCACCGCCGGCTCACTCGTATGATATACTTTCAACATATTGATACAGTATGATAAGTCATATGTCTATCTGCTTCTGGATCTAAGTTAACTACATAGTTACACTCATTCATCCTCCGGTGTACCATATATGGGCCAGTCCAGGCAGCTGGCAATTTATTCTGCCAAGTAGCCTTCAGAACAAGCACTTGCTGCTCTGCGATAAATTCTCTGCTATGGGCACTCCTATCATACCAACGTTTCTGCTTGATCTAAGCTGCCTGGAGGTTAGCCTGTGCCAACCCCATGGGTATCTCTATCCGGTCTCTGAGCTCTACCACATACGTAGCACTGATGCATCATTATTGGTAGGTTCCCCTTGCCATCCATCACGGAACAGGTCAAGTGGTTCCCAGACATGGCGCCCATACAGAAGCTCAAAAGGAGAGCAGCTGGTAGACTCTTGTGGTACCTATCAGTAGGCAAACAGCAAGTGCTACAGACGAGCTTCCTAGTCTGCTTTTTCAGCTTCTACAAATGCTCGCAGAATTTGCTTCAATGTCCCATTGAACCGCTCACACAATCCATTCGTTTGGGGGTGGTAAGGGGCAGAGCGGAGGGCTTTCATCCCGCATGTAGCCCAGAGACACTGGAGCAGTTCAGACATAAACTGTGTCCCCTGATTGGTTAGGATCTCACTTGGGAAACCTACCCTAGAAAAAATCTCTATCAGAGCCTCTGCCACTTTTCTTGCCTCGATCGAGGACAGTGCCACTGCTTCAGGGTATTGGGTTGCAAAATCAACCATCGTGGTGCTTCCCTGACAACTAGGTATCAGAAGCGGTCCCACTATTTGTACGGCTACCATCTGTAAGGGCTCGCTGATGATCAGTAGTGGTCTCAGTGGGACCTTCACACAGTCACCCAACTTGCCTACTCACTGGCAAGCATCACAGGCATGGCAGAATACTGATAGCTCCTGAGATGCATCCGGCCAGTAGAAATTCTGCAATAGCCGGGCTTTGGTTTTTGTGCGGGTGACCCCCTGATGCCCTGCTAGCGGAATGGGATACCTGCATTAACTGCTGCCTATACTTCCTGGGTACCACTAGTTGCCTTCTACCAGTCCACACTCGGATCGGAGATTTAGGGTCTTGCTCTCTGTACAAGAGTCCGCAGTGCCAGAGGAATCGTTGCGACCCACTTCTCTGAGGCAGACTCGGCCGCCCGCAGTCTCATGCCCTTCAAGTCGGGTTTGGAATGTACAGCTTCCCTGAGCTGCTCATTGAGCTCCGGTAACCCGCCCTCAGTCACTAAGTCAGGGGATATGTTGGAAGGTATGTGAGAGCACTGTAATGGCTTACCTGCCTGTTCTCCTCCGGGACCCCCAGATACGTTGGCTCCAAAAGCTCTAGGGAGCAATGAACTCCTCGGTTGGCAACCCCCCCCCTCCACCCCTTGACCAACACCCCAGTCGAGGAACACCCAGGCAACTTGTAGGGACCTGAGCGAACAATCCGGCATTGTCACCTGCATCCCCGTCCCTGAGAGCAGATGCTCTGGGCTGACCATATCAGGTTGCACCAGGGTTACCGTAGCCCCGCCTGCCGATCTCCTATGGTCACCGGACGCAAGTGCCTCTGCCACACATCATTGACCTGCGGGTTGAGCACTGCAAAGAATTCGGTCTGCAGGCAGGTTTAAAAATAAACTATTTATTTGGCATGATGCCCAAAAGACATACAACAGATGATGATCCTCTGACGAGTTTCCTGCTTTCTCGGCACTTTATCAAAGAGTGACCCTCTACTAAGACCTTCTTTCTTAAATAGGCACCTAATTGACTGCTATGGTTGCAAGTCTCCACCCTTTCGAGCAATCAACCTGATTACAGGTGAGTCTTAGCCAATAGGAGTGACAACTCGCAATGAAAAAGAATGCCAATCAAAGAAATACATAAACACGTTATACACATAATTATACAAAACATATATATGCACACATGTTCAACTATCCATAATCACGTAGGTGTCCCCAAGGAGATACCCTAATATGTATCACAAATTTACAAATTTAAAAAACACACACTGTAATACCCATGCCACATGTGGTGCTAGACTGAAGTCGCAACATATTGCAATTATGCAACAAGAAACCAAATGGTAATAGTTGAACTAAGTTAAAAAAAGTTCTGAATTACAATGAACAAACACCACATACAGAGGCGGCACACTTTATCCTTACCTGGCTAGTGCCGCAAGCCGGGAGGTGTCCCGGCTTGCTCGTTTATTTCCCTCGGCGTGCCGCGCGTCATCGATGCGCGGTTACGCTTCATCGGGAGCGTGCGCGCATGGCGCGCGTGCCCAGGGCTCCCCGAGGGAGCCCTGGTGTCCCGCGATGTGGGGGATTGCGGTGGGGGGCTCCGGGGGACCCGGTTGACCCGGAGAGGGGAGGGGAAAGCCCCGATCGGAGGACCGATCCTCCGAGGCTCCGGCGCGCGCCCGGGACACCTCGGCGCGCGCCCGGTTTCTGTTGCGGCCGAGACCGGGCAAAGGTAAGAATAAACTCGGCCGCAACAGTACCAACAGAAACTGTTTTAAAAAAGATAGTAAAATGTATCTAAATATAACATATATAATTCTTTTGATAAACGTCATGGATCCCTATATCCTTGGATCCAATAATATATGTAAAGATAACTCTTAATCTATATGAGATATTAAATGGAGGAACTAATCAAAACCATGATATGATACAGATGCAGCGGCCATTATTTTAACAAATCACACGGTTTATACCTCGGAATACCCATGTCATGGCGTGGGATTTTTTCCGACCGTACAGCCTTAAGAGGCGAGTGCAGGCGAGTGCATAAAATGGCATCTAAGTGTTCTGGAATTTAAACACCTGAAATTGACACAGTGGAGAAGATGAAGTTGTGGGGAATTAGCAACGACGACTATCTCATTGATGGTGTAGTGAAAGTACAGCTGGATATACCGCTGCTGAACACCAACAAGTGTCACATCATGGAAGTGTGGGCCCTGATATTCCCAGAGCCCTGAGAATATCCAAGCTCTTCAATTATATTGGGGACCAACGCCAATGTGGTGCAGGGCGGTGATCTGAGCTTACCTACAAGACGCCGGCGAACTACCCCGTTTTCCAAATGGATCCACTTGGTACTGAAATAAGAGTGCTGTGGGGTCTTGGCGCAAGAGGCATATGATGACCTCTTTAATAACAACTCAGGGTTGACCGAGATTCCACCAGGGGGAGTGAAGTACATGGATGCAGTGTGCTGCTACCCGGGCCGTGATGAGGCCGACCAGTACTTCTCCCTAGAGAGTACGCCCGAGGAAGATGCCAGTAGAAGGTACAAAATCGTGCCAGAAGTACGAGAGTGGAAGTCCTCGATTCTGGGGAAGATCCAGGTGATAATCCAAAACATCTCCCCTTACACCATGCCATTCGACCAAGGTCAAAGACTGGGTCGGATATACCCAGTTACACCCGTAGAGACGCTAACTCATGTGAACACTGCTACCATGCAAGATCAGCTGGCCAGTTTACCGTTTGATTTCAGGAAATCGACCATGTCAGCCGAATGGAAGGAACAGCTAAGTAGCAAGTTGGATGAACACCGGGAAGAGTTCTCCACCAGTGAAATGGATGTGGGCTGCAGCAAAAACACCCAGCACACCATCCAGCTGAACGATACCCCACCATTCCGGGAGTGTTCCCGACGCATCGTTCCCAGATATATGGAGGCTATGAGGGATGTCCTAAAGGAAATGGAGATGTCGGACATCGCGACTGAGTCCTGAAGCCCCTACACGCCCCCGATCGTGGTGGTATGCAAAAAGAATGGTTAGAACACTTTTGAGTGGACTCCTGGACCCTGATCAGTCGAACCGTCCCAGACCAGTACACCCTGCTATGAATCGAAGAGCTCCACAACGCACCAGGGAAGCCAGTGGTTCAGTGTGCTGGACCTAAGGTCTGGGTACTACCAGGTACCTATGAACTCCGAAGACCAGGAGAAGATGGCGTTTGTCTGTACCCTTGAGTTGTACCAGTTTACCTGCATGCCCCAAGGCATTTGTGGTGCCCCCGCAACGTTCCAACGGTTGATGGAGAAGACAATCGGAGGCCCTCCCTGCACACACACAAGCCCTCCTCCTCCTGTCTGTTACCCGCTCGTTTTCAGCAGCACATGGGGGGACCTGAGCAGGCTTAGTTACGCCCTCCCCCAGAGGTGTGTGTGTGTGTGTGTGTGTGTATATATATATAATATATATATATATATATATATATATATATATATATATATATATATATATGAGACTGCAGTGTGTGTGTGTTGTGTGTGTTGTGTCTGTTGTGATTGAGTGTGTGCTGTGTGTGGGTGTTGTGATTGAGTGTGTGTGATGTGGTGATGTGTGTGGGTGTTGTAATTGAGTGTGTGTGTGTTGGTTGTGATTGAGTATTGGTTGTGTGTGTTGTGATTGTGTGTGTGTGTTGGTTGTGATTGAGTATTGGTTGTGTGTGTTGTGATTGTGTGTGTGTGGGTGTTGTGATTGAATGCAGCGGTGCACAAACTGAGGGGGGGGGAGCCCCGGGCGCAAGATTATTTAGGCGGGGCGCGTGCGGCAAAACCTGGGTGCGCAGGTGAAAAAGAGGTGCGCGGGCGGCCGAACAGAATAGTGCAGGTGGCGGCAACGTGATTTGGAGGTACGGAGGGGAGCAAGCCCCAGTGCTATGATGTCAAACGACCCTCCCTCCGGTGTCTGCCCTACAATAGCGCTGTGTTCCTGCTTTCTCCGCTGGTAACCTGCTTCGCTGCGATTCTCTGCAAGTGAAAGGGTAGGCTGCCACTATATTTATTTATTTATTTATAAAATATTTTACCAGGAAGTAATACATTGAGAGTTACCTCTCGTTTTCAAGTATGTCCTGGGCACAGAGTAAAACAAATAATACATGGTTACAAATACAGTTACATAAATGAACAAGGTATACATTTATATACAAGACATTGCATGCACAGTTAAAGAAAATATATATTATGAGCGTATGAAACAGTTACAGACCAGATTAAAGTGTGAGACAGCCTTAGATTTGAAAGAACTTAAGCTGGTGGTGGATATGAGAGTCTCTGGTAGGTTGTTCCAGTTTTGGGGTGCACGGAAGGAGAAGGAGGAACGTCCGGATACTTTGTTGAGTCTTGGGACCATGAATAGTCTTTTGGAGTCTGATCTCAGGTGATAGGTACTGCATGTGTTAGGGGTGAGGAGCTTGTTCAGGTAGCTGGGTAGCTTGCCCAGAAAGTATTTGAGGGTGAGACAGGAAAGGTGAACTTTGCGCCTAGACTCTAGTGATGACCAATCTAGTTCTTTGAGCATTTCACAGTGATGTGTGTTGTAGTTGCATTGGAGAACAAAACGACAAATTGAATTGTAGAGGGTGTCAAGTTTGCTAAGGTGGGTTTGAGGAGCCGAGCCATATACTATGTCTCCATAGTCAATAATTGGCATTAGCATCTGCTGTGCAATACGCTTTCTGACCAGGAGACTTAGGGAGGATTTGTTCCTGTAAAGTACCCCTAGTTTGGCATAGGTCTTGGTTGTCAGGGTATCAATGTGCATCCCGAATGTTAAGTGGGAGTCAAACCATAAGCCCAGGTATTTAAAACTAGTGACAGGTGTTAGGGTGGTTTTAGCGTTGGTTCTAATCAGGAGCTCAGTCACTGGAAGCTTTACAAATTTAGTCTTGGTCCCAAATACCATTGTTACAGTCTTGTCAGTGTTTAAAAACAGTTTGTTTTGGGAAATCCAGTTTTCGAGTCTCAAAAAGTCAGACTGAAGTATGTGTTGCAGGTCAGAGAGGCTATGGCTGTGTGCATACAGGATTGTGTCATCTGCATACATGTGTATTGAGGCTTCCTTACAAGCTGTGGGAAGATCATTAATGAACACTGAGAAGAGTAGGGGCCCCAGAACAGAGCCTTGCGGGACACCACAGGTGATATCCAGGGGGTTGGAGTTAGAGCCTGAGATGGAAACATGTTGCGATCTTCCTGATAGGTAGGACTGAAACCAGTTTAAAGCATGTTTCCCTATTCCAGAGCTCTGGAGTTTGTTAAGCAGGATAGCATGATCAACTGTGTCATATCAATCATACTATGAATGTACAGAAATAATAATAAAAAAAGTTGAAACACTTCCACCGCTCGTGCTTGCAAAATTATGCAGGACACCCTGTGCTCATGCTTGGAGAGTTGATGATGTCACCGCTCTCTGCGGCAGCGTGGACGCATCCTAATTCTGCAAGAGCGAGCTGTTGAAGTATAGAGCCGGTGACGCGACATGCAAATTTATTGTCGCCGCAAATGCATTGTCGCAACAAATGCATTGTCGCCGCCGCGTGCGCTTATAGTAAGATGACGTGGCGACGCAAGTTTTTTAAGCCGGCAATATTTGATTTTTCAGGGGCTGTTGCCTCATGTGACAGCCCCTGAACCAATCAATGGCCTGGTTGCCCGCGCCGCAAAGCAAAATACAACTTTCGCTAATGGCGACGGGTACGTTGCCGTCGCGGGCACTGTATGCGTGGCCTTAGACATATTTGTATTTACATTGTATACCGTTTAATAAAGGGTTTTTTTTCATGTGATTTTGATTACATCAGGCAGGGGGGGCCCGAGAAATTTCATGGATAAAAAGGGGGGCTCAGCATAAAAAGTTTGCTCTCCCCTGACCTAGAGGATTCTTGGCAGAAGGCAACATCCACGTGGCTACCCTTCAGGGACAAGTGGACATCAGCCTGCGAAAGGGCGTTCATCGGCCTCAAGAAGACCCTAACGGAAGCACCCGTCTTGGCTTATGCCGACTCCGAGCAGCCGTATATATCCTACATGTGGATGCAAGCTTCAATGGGCTTGGAGCGGTACTGCATCAGATATACCTTACTTGTCTTCGCCCCGTGGCATATGTGAGCCATAGCTTGACCCCCAGCGAGCAAAATAACCCCATCCACAAGCTGGAATTCCTCGCCCTGGAGTGGGCGGTAGTGGACAAACTCCATGACTACCTATATAGAGTTTACGAACAGATAACAACCTGTTGACATACATCTTGACGTCTGCCAAACTGGACGCCACCGGCCACCGGTAGCTGGCGGCCCTCTCTAACTATCAAGTTTTTACAAAGCTTAGAAAATGTATGAAATGTAGTGTTTTGGGGAACAAGCTTTTTCTCCTTTTAATACATTAGAGAATACAATATCCAGTTAATAACACGGCAGGCACATTTTCAGTCAACTTTTGGAAAAATAGCAATTTTAATCACCCAGAAATACATGGAGCTGTTCATGTTTTATGTGCATCTAAAAACATTCTTCCATCCATAAAAAATATCTCAATAATATTACTGGTTCATAATATATACCTTTTTCCTTAACGAACACATGTAAAATATAAATGCTAATTCACTAAAAATAGCAACATTCTTACAGTTTCTGCACAAAAATCTGTGGGGTGCCTTTTTATCATCTATTTTAATATCTATTGTTGATCTTTTTCAGCTGAAATATTCTGTGGGGATTTGAATCCACAAATAAAAGTTCAGATATTTTGGGGGACTATTCTAGTGCCAGAGATTGTCCTTATCAATTGGGTTAAAGACCCTCTGCCTTCAACTCTTTCAGCCAGGGCATTATTGACAAATAAAGTTTGCAATAGTATACATAATTAGGTACACTCTACAAGAAAAAGTAAGACCAGTGCATGAAACAGGTAATTAAACAAATGAAATGAGTGAGTCCCTGCACAGCAGAGATAAAACAACAAATCTTGCCAGCCATTAGGTGGTGTTTTGCCAATTGCCATCGCTCGCACAGATTGGACATGCTAAAAGGACTTATAGAATATGGTAAGATACAAATCAGTGAACAAATGGCGATTTGGGGTACTAGAATAGGCCCCTTGGTTATAACGTATTTAATTAACAATTTTAAATGTCACCAAAAAAAAATTCCCAGCTGATGATACTTGTTATAAGAATGACTAAAGATCGTTTCAAGCATACATAACACTTTTTGTACAGACAATAAAAACATTTAGATGTTTGTAACTTATATTCTACTTTACATAAATTAAAGAAGACAAATGTGCCAGGAATTAAATATTTACATATAACTGTCCTGGAGCAAAAACAAAGTTTTCATTGTGGGTGATTTCATGTCATGATAATAAGCATGGGATTTGAGACTCGGACATAAACTATGTGTGACAGGTTGTGTCCTATGCTTAAATTATAACTTTTGACGAGTGCTGCTAAGAGCTATTTTATAATTATGATCTTATACAGTACATTACTTTGCATCTTAATTGTCCAGCGGGAATCATGACATTTCTCATTAGACAAATTGCCATGACAGAAAGGCCATGTGGTCTGAACACAATTTTTTCCTATGTCGTGTAGGTTTTTTTATTGCCAATGTCATATATGGCCTCCAACTATGTTTGAGATCTAATGACAGCTTCAAATCTTTTGCGCCGTTATTATAATATCTTCCTAAGAACACTCAGTTTCAATCAAAAAAAATTAAGATATCAGGATGAGTCAGTTTGTTATAATTATACTATAATATAAACATGAAACACATTGCCACTAACTTGTGACATGATTAAAACAAAACAAATAATTCTATGTCTCATTATCTGTTTATTATGCATGAAATTTGCTTGAATGAAAGAACTTTGTTTAGGAGTTATTGTATGCCAGTTCTTGGTTACCTCAGACTTTACCTTTCTATGTTCGTGATTTGATCTATGTTCTAGATTGGCAGTATAAGTATCACCTTCACCAAGAATCTGTTTAGGATTTGACTGCTCTCTGCTTTTTCACCTACAGTATCTCCCACTTAAATTAGGGAAGCTTGTTAATACAATGCAATATGAAGAAGGGCATCAATTCATTAATAATGTATATTCTGTTTCGAACAACAGGCCTGTCACAGAAGACCAGGCATTTACACCTTTTTACCAGGATCATACATTGAGCAAAACAGGTAAATGAAATAAATTGTAAATTTATTCACAGGAAAAGACAGACACACAATGTTACACAAACTACATAAGAAAAGACACACTTACTGGGGGTCTGGGGTGAAAACTAGATTTTCCTAGGTGCAGGGACTTCTAAATCCAAAGCTTACCCTGACAGGGACCTAGTCTGAAATGTCCTGGAACTGAAATCAGCCTGCACGTAAACAAATATGGCGACAGCACTCAGAGACTGAAGACTGGGTTCGAGAGTGCTCACAAGAACAAGGAGGACCCTTATTCCTCCAAAATAACAAGTAAAAAGGGTCGGGGGGGGGGGGGAGGTTACCAGCACTCCCTTACCATGTAATAACAAAGGAAACAGGGAGTATGCCAAAAAATGAAATATTTAATTGTGAAAGCACATGAACAAAACTATGGAACAGTCATACACTATAGCAGCCAAAGGTATCAATAATAGTGATAAATACTCTTTAAGTGAAAAACAATGGGAGGGAAGGACAAGGGAATTACACAAAGGGAGATAAAGGGAAAATGGAAAAAAAATATAGGGCAACGTTTCGGGGTGATATCACCTTCCTCAGGCCAGTTCTCTAAGGTCAGGAGGACCAAAGGTACTTTCCTATGTCCTGTTTTCCTATGTGCAAAAATAATCCTGAACTCATTCAGCTAATACTAATGAACAATAATCATAAAGTGTATGGGCACAAAAGTGCAAAGTCCTAGGTATAAAGAGTCAACAGGAGATATGCATACTGCACTTGTATCTGGATGAGTCCAACTGCAAAGTCCTTTGGTCCTCCTCACTGTTGAAACACCTGCTGCTGATGAGGAGCTTCTGATTGAACTGCCTAGTGACCCGTGTTGATGTACGTAACAGTGTGGGACGTAACCGATGGGAGTGTTTGCGCAATGATTGTTCTTATTGGTTGGAGGACTGTTGCTGCAGCGTGCAGGGACGGCCCCTAATTACTAAGGATTGAAAACAGGTTTGCAGCAATATTCTGAGTCCAATAGAAACACGCCCCCAGAGGAGCAGGGCTACAATGTGTACGCGCAACCGCTTGTGCGCATGTATCAGGCAAACTGCAAAGAGCGTCCTATGTTGCCATAATGATGTCTAAGACACAGCAGTTAGAGAGGTGCCCTAATGTAGGCAGCCAACTGTAGCGCATGTACGTTACCCCGCTCAAGCGCGTGTGAGCCAATCAGCAAGGAGCGTCTCCTGTTGCCTAGACATCAGGAACACCAGCGGGTAGTCAGAAGGATGACAACGTGTAGATAGCCATCCGCAGCAGCATCTCCATAGGTCATACAGTATATAAAAAGCAAGGGGAAACATATTGTTAATAAAATACAAAACTCAACCTCATAAAAGAGAGCACAAACAATAAGTGAGTGTAATAAACCTGAATATATACAGTGGGCCAACGCATAACAAATAAACAGTATAAAAATAAGAGGTGTGTTAAATGTGTAATACTGGACAAATAGCCGAGAAGGGGGTAAATAGGCTGAGAAAGGGGTATACAGCCTCTAAACGGGTCATCATGTTGCAGACCCAGCCCTGATCAGTGTCGAGGGACAGAGGTGACTAGAGACAACCACACAGCCAGGTTGGATCACAGTGCTACCTGTCAACAGTAAACAAAAAGGCATTAGGTCACAAAAATCAATAATATGAGCAACAATGTATATGTGCCTCGAGGTTGGGCTACCGTGCCAGGAGAGGCACTCGAAGCGTAACATATGTGAATACTCACCACCTAAATGAACCAAGATATACTGTAGAACATTAGAAGCAACAGCTAAGGTCGAGTTCTTTATTCATACCATTAGGAGCCATCGTTCCCAAGTGTCGAATTCACTGTGTCTCTTTTTGCAAGAGTAGTTTCTGGGTGTCACCACCACGGCGCTTCTTCTTTATGCCGTCAATCACTTGGAACCTCAATTGGGTGGCATTGTGCCCCGCCTGTATGAAATGATGTGCCACTTGTGCCTCTTGGTCACATCTGCGGATGGCAGCCTTACTGTATGCTGTTGGATCCTGTCTTTTACTGGCTGAGTAGTCTCCCCCACGTATCCCAGACCACAGGGGCATTTTATTAAATAAACCACAAATTTGGAAAGACAGGTGAATAACTGTTTAATAACAAATTATTTCCCTGAATGTGGATGATGAAAACAGTTACCCTCCCGGATGCTGCCGCACTGGCTACAGTTAAAACAACGATAACACCCTAGCTTAGGGGTTCCAAGGAAGGTCTGTTTAAGCGGCGTGCCACCCATGTCAGCCTTAAGCAGTCAGTCTAGAATATTTCTGCCTCTTTGTAAGAGAGTGTTTAACTCCCTTCCCAGACTGCACGGGTGTCAGATTGCACACCTGAACAGGGAGGTGTGAACAACCAACTCCTGATGAAACAGGGATAAAAGATAGGAAGCTGTCAAAGACAGAGAGACTGCTTTCCTCCACAGAGAGAGAGGAAGTGAAACTTCTTCCAGCCAGGAGAGTCTGGCCGCTATGGACCCAAGGACTGAAGGAAGCAGGCCTGCGGGGTCCAGCTGGGAATCACACCCAGGATAAAGATTGCTCATCAGAACCGGTGTTCCTAAAAGGAGTGAAGGAGCAACACGGAGACCCTGTGAAGGAATCCCTGCAATTCAGATAAGACTTTCTATATTACTCCCTAAATACTGCCATACGTTTTGGGCTGGGAACCAGGTTAGTTGGCCAGCGCCTTTAGCTAGGGACCTGCTGGTGTAGTTAGTTTCCCTAACGGGAATAGGATTTGATTTTATTATTTTGTGTTTTGCTTTAAAGGGGCAGTAGCCTCAATGTTTTGGTTGCTGTTTGGTGGCTAATAAACCACTATAGTTAAGCGGAACCCCCTGTCTGTGCGTCTATCTGCCCTCGCCTACAGGCCTCTCTGTCACATATGGTGTTAGAAGTGGCATGCAGAGTCTCCAGAGGTCAGCAGAAGAATCACATGCAGAGGATCACTGCGCTGGATAAAGCAACAAAACAAGGCTGCATAACAGACGGTGACCCACAAGCGGTACTGATTCTGGAAGCAAGGCGACTACAGATGGTGACCCACTAGAGGTACTGATTCTGGGAGTGAAGTCTGCACCACCAGGTGTGTGAAAAAAAATTGTGCTGAAGCAGTGAATACAGATAGTGACCCACAAGCGGTACTGATTCTGGAAGTAAAGTCTGCCACACTACATAGGACTATCAGAGATGATTGGAGTATACACAGGAAAGTGTGAGAGTTTATGCGAAGCTGTGCTTAAGCAGAAAAACAAATACAGACGGTGACCGACGCAAGGTACTGATTCTGGAAGAAAAAGGTGAATGAAAAGTTTTAATTTATGTTTTGCTGAAGTCCAGGCTGCAAAGCAAAGGCGAGACACAACAGCAAGATGTCCCTAGTATGTATGGAGTGCGAGGACCCAGGGCTGGAGTATGAAGAGTACCGGCAATATGAGGAAGATTGTCTCCAGCGACTGCAACAGCAAGCAATGCGTGGTGGACGAGGAGAAAATGCAGACGTTTTGAGCAAGGAAGGTGAACACAGTACTGCTCATGCCTCAGAGCCTACCAAAACAAGGAAAAAAAAGAGGAAAAAGAATAGTTCGCAACTGACAGCGGAAGTTACGGAAACAGTCAATGATGAGCCTGCGACATCAGGAAATCATAATTCCAAAGGGAGCCAAGATGTTCTGCAGCCTATAGGGACTAGCGGAATCCTCCTGGAATGGCGGAATATCCAGTGATGAAGGCGTGGATTCAAAAGGAGACGGCAAAGGAAAAAAATGAGAAAAAAGTTGATGATTCATTGAGCCAGGTTAAAGATGCATTGCGAGATGCCAAGCATGACTATGATCTCCTCCACAAACAGTTAGTTAAAGAGAAAGAATCTAAGACTGAGCTACAGAGGGGTCTGTCCACAGTGATCATCAAGTGTGTAACTTTGGAGAAGGCAAAGCGTCACTTGCTGAGCAAGTTCCAGGACATGGGGACTAACCTTGAGCGGTCAAATGCAGCTGCTGCCACCAGGGATGAAGAGGCAAAGGTTGAATTGGAGGTCTCTCAAAAGGAAATTCACTGTCTCACTGCAGCGCTGAATTTATATGATTACGCCCTTGAAGAGGTCAGGCAAACTCTAGAGTCTGTAAGAGAGGAGAAGAAAAACCTACAAGAGAAGGTTTCAGAGTTGACAACCAGGTCAGTGAAGGAGATGAGAATCTTCACCAAGCAGAAGAAGTGAAGAAACAATTGGCCCTGGAAAAGCTAGAAGTGCAGCAAGCACTGAAGAATACAGAGACAGTACTGCAAGGAGAACGTGTCACCTTGGAGCAGCGCACATGTAAGGAATCGGGGAACATGTCCCTCGCGGCGTGTTTCCTCATTACCTGCTGCTTCTCAGCATCCTGCGCAGCTTACACAGCACACGCGCGCATCCACGCAGGGCTTTCACTGCACCCACAGAGCTGGGCTCCACCCCCCACCTGTGACGAGTGTCTGCCTCACGTGGCGCGCACATGTGATGCGCGTGCACTGCTCCCCAGCTGCGTGTTCAAGCCTCATCAGCACATCCATATGTCCCCTGCACCGTGCACCAATCCCTGCTTCCGCGGAGGCCGCGCCTCCGCTCCCCCACTCTGTGTCATTGGTTCTCTCTGCCTACAAATACCCAGCTCTCCCAGCTACTCATTGCTGAGCATAGTTCCTGGTAGTCTTGTGCTTTCCACGTCCTGTTCCTAGCCTCTGCCTTGCCTTGCCTTGTCCCACTGCTGTTTGTTTTCTTGTGTACCGACCCGGCTTGACTTAGGACCCCTCTCTGGATAACAACCCCGGCTTGTCATTGGACCTCCCTCTGGATAACGACCCCGGCTTGCCTCTGACTATGTGTACCTCTCCATCCCTGACCTCGGCTATTGGACACTACTACCCTGCTGGCTTCAACCCTTGACCTCGGCATTACAGACACTGACCATACCACTGGCTCCTCCCTACAACTTCGGCAAGTATCACAACTAACTCGCTCTCTCCAACCCAGACCCAGCTACGCTGACAATCCACCCTCCAGGCGTGCCTCTGCTGCTGTGGGTGCACAGTTTTACACTTTCCGACCTCAGTACCGGGGTCCCACCTTGTTCGTGGTGAGTGCAAGCATTACAGCACGCAAGCTGAACAGAAGCTGCAGAACCAGCTGCAAGGTCTGCAGGCGCGTCTGTAGGAGACCAAGCAGAAACAGGCAGATGCTGAGGTGTAGCAGCAAGGGCTACAGGAGCATCTGAGGATCTAGTTTGTCCCCGCAAAGCAGCATGAGGAGCTGAAGGCCACACTGAGCATAACCAGAGCATTGCTGGAGGAGGACCTTAGAGGCCAGGTAACTGTATGAGAGGGAGCACGAGGTGGTCCAGAAACTGGAGCAAGAGTTGGAGGAGCAGAGAGGCTGCTCCATCCCCAAAAGTCTGCACGCCCTGGAGAATGAGGCGTGGAAAATGCAAGCTGCCGCAACCATGGCAACTGAATTGGCAGAGCTGGAAATATGAAGTAGGAGGTATTGATTCAAACTCAGAGCAAGCACAGGAAAGAGGTGGAGGCTCTAACAGAAAAATTGCAGGATCAAGCTGAATTTTTCAATAATAAAATGGAACAATCTCTGAAGTCACTTGAGGACAAAGATAAAGAGACAAAGATAAAGATACAAAACTAAATGAGACACTTGGGTTACAGAAGGAGTCCATGGAAAAAATGGGGATAGAATGTCTCTCGCGGATTAATTGAATTTGCAGAAAAGCCTAGATGTGGAAGAGCTTGAAAGACTGAGCAATGACATTACAGTACTGAAGAGAGAGAAAGAGTCTGAAATGTTTTTTTCGGCCCACAGTTAAAATGTTGGAGTCTAAAAAGGTGAAGCTGGAGAAAAAGGTTACAAACCTAAATCAGACACTGGGGTCACAGGAGTCCATGGAAAAGATGGCGGTAGAGGTAAAACAGAGTGAGACTCTGCCAACCAGTAAAGTACAGGTGTCTCCACTACAGAAAAAGGTATTGGCCCTGCCCAAGCATATTTATCCCACAGAGACTAATGCCCATGAAGACAAGGGTACAGTGAGAGATGGGGACACCGGGCAACTGCAAAACGAGATTGCAAAGTTTGAACTGCCTCAGAAAGCACTAAGTAGGCCTTCAGCTGCCCAGCTGGCAGTGGGCAAGGGCGTGAGTGCAGAATCAAGACCAGAGGAACCTTTGTCTGATGGTGCTGAAAGGATAGGACGTTCTCTTGAAATGGAGGTAGAATCCGTTGCTCCTGTGTTGAGTTTATTGGCTGACATGAAAGAGGAGGTGGCGAAATACCGTTCTGCAGGCCTAGAAAGCACGGTAATTGCCATGGAGAGAAAAACCAAAGCGACTGGTTGTAGTAAAAATTGGAAATCAAGGAAGAAGAAGAAAATTAGTCCAAAAGACTCTCCCGTGAGGCCGAGCTGTTTCCCGAGAAGGAGTGGGTGTTTAAATGGCCGAGTGTGCATGGGGCTACACTCTGAAGGGGGTAACGGAGTGAAGAGGGTAACTCCCTTCCCAGACTGCATGGGTGTCGGATTGCACACATGAAGAGGGAGTTGTGCACAATCAACTCCTGATGGAACAGGGATTAAAGACAGGAAGCTGTCAGAGACAGAGAGACTGCTTTCCTCCACAGAGAGAGGAAGTGAAACTTCTCCCAGCCAGGAGAGTCTGACTGCTATGGACCCAAGGACTGAAGGAAGCATGCCTGCGGGGTCCAGCTGGGAATCACACCCAGGATAAAGATTGATCACCAGAACCGGCGTTCCTAAGGGAGTGAAGGAGCGACACAGAGACCCTGTGAAGGAATCCCTGCAACAATGTCAGATAAGACTTTCTATATTACTTCCTAAATACTGTTCATATGTTTTGGGCTGGGAACCAGGTTAGTTGGCCAGCGCCATTAGCTAGGGACCTGCTGGTGTAGTTAGTTTCCCTAACGGGAAAAGGATTAGATATAATTTTTTTGTTTTGCCCTAAAGGGGCAGTAGCCCCAATGTTTTGGTTGCTGTTTGGTGGCAAATAAACCACTATAGTTAAGCAGAACCCTCTGTCTGTGCGTCTCTCTGCCCTCGCCTACAGGCCGCTCATTCGCACTCTTTTATAAGAGAAGAGGGGCTTCAAGGCAAATGTCGGAGCAAGAAGGGGATCACTTTGTAGTACGTGATAGTGCCTTAATATGTCTTTCTTTATTAAACCACTTTGGGTATTGAACGTAGATACAAACGGAATAGAGAACTGTCTTCCTGTTTGGTTGGCCCGTGTATTACCGTATAAAAGACTATCCCTTCATTGAAGCTCTGCCTTGGATCTTTGATTCTCAAGGAGTTCTGACGGATAACCCCTATCACTGAATTTCTCCTGCATAATATTTAAATGATGTGACATCAGGTGGTCTGCTAATTATCCTCTTAGCTCTAATAAACTGACAAAACGGAAGGCTTTTAATGGTCCCGGGTGGATGAAAGCTGGAATAATGCAATTAATTATTCCTGTCAGTATTCCTAGTAAAGATATCGGACTCTAATTTACTGTTAATCAACCTGATGGTGGTGTCTAAGTAGTTAATAGAGGTACGACTATGTGTGGAACTGAAGCTGATAGTGGTGCGATAATTATTGATATCAGTGATAAAGCTCTGAAGTGTAACTTCATCACCATCTCAGACCATAAACACATCATTGATGTAACGCACCCATATTCGCCCATGACAACTGAAATATGGATGATGGTAAACATTTCCCTCTTCAAATTTAGCCATGTAGATGTTGGCGTATGTGGGTGCGACATTAGACCCCATAGCCATCCCCTGAGTTTGGATGTAATAAGAGTTCTTAAATAGAAAAAAGTTTTCTATCAGCATAATTTCTAATAGATCTATGATAAGCATAGGTGTATACAGTTCACCTGAAGCAAGGATGTCTTTTACTGCTGCAATGCTTTCTAAGTGCGGAATTGATGTACTGTATAAAGACTGTTGGCATCTAATGTGACAAAGAGAACTCCATATGGTAGGGGAGGTATCAACTCAATTTTTTAAAGAAATTCAGAGGTGTCCTGGATATAGAATTTAGAATTAATTACGAATGGACAAAGCAGTTTATCCAAAAAGATGGCTAAAGGTTGAAAAATGGATTCTGTCAGCCACTATTGGCCGGCCTGGTGGTGAGGTAAGGCTTTTGTGTATTTTAGGTAGAGTATATAGGACAGGCATTATACGGTCTTTTTGTATGAGGAAATCCCTCTGTTTCTTGGAAATGACACCACCCTCATAGGCTAATGTAAAATATGTAATATTTTCTTTGCTACGTCTGGTGTGGGATTATGTTGTACCTTTTTGTAATCATCTGCATCAGACAATTCCTCAGGATCTCTGTTCTATAATCAGATTTGTTCATTATTAGTATTGTGCTGCCTTTGTCGACGGGTTTAATAATGATGTCCGGATCTTTCTCTAGTTCCTTAATTATTTCTTTTTCTTTTTTAGAAATATTCATGGATCTCTTAAATTTGGGAGATTTATTTATATCCTCAATGTCTTTCTGAACTAAGCTAATAAAAGTTTCAATCACATGGTTAGATGGTGGTGGACTGAATTTACTTTTATTTTTGTAATTCTCCGTTAATATATGAAAGGGTGAATCAGCCTACACATCAGGGAAAGGGGGCTGGGAGGAAACTGGGTGTTTAAGAAAGAAGGCTTTCAGCCTAAGGTTCCTAAAGAACCAAGCCAGATAAACGTCTACATCCAATGATTCTGCAACATTTGTTGGCACAAATGATAGGCCTTTATTTAATACGTCTACCTGGCTTGAGGACAACACTTTATCCGAGATTTTGATCCCTCTTCTGGAGGGACCTCGCCCGGTGGTGTTTCCTCCCCGCCCTTCTGATCCTCCGCGACGACCCCTTGGCGACCTCTGCTCTAAAAAACGCGGTCCACCTATTGACGAGTCGCTTTCCGTGTAGTCCTGCATTTCGGTTGCTGCAAGATTTCCAGGTTGGGATCTTGACATTTTCCACCATTGGTCTTCGTGGTATTGTCCCTTCCATTGCCAGCTTTATACTTTATTGGTTGAATAGTCACGTGCGTCTCTCAGAAATGTACTTCTCTTTCTAGTCTCTATCTCTTTACTGTATTTAACTAAGCTTTCACATAACTCCATTTTAAGAGTATTGAGATCAGATTCTGAAAGTAATTATTTCAAATTGTCCTGGAGTTTTGTAATCTGGACTTGACTCACCACTAATTCGTTTTGAATTTGTTCTATAGGGAGAAGGATGAGATCATGGGAACACTTATTTAAAATACCCTCCCTTTTCTCACAAAAGTCCTTTTGGTCTACCTAAGGCCTACATTATTTTCAGACCAAAAAGGACTATTGGGGAGTAATGGGAGGGTATTTTAAATGTGTTCCAATGATCTCATCATTCTCACTATAGAACTAATTCAAAAAGAATTAGTGGCAGCAAAACCTGCAATCACACATCCAGACCATGATTATAATTATGTAGCAGAGTATTCCTCCTGCCACTAGCGGCGTTTATACAGATCCTCAGGCTGACTGTGAAGAAGCAGGGATGGACTAAAAGAAACTCTGTCCCTGAATTCTGAACAGGGAATGAAACATTTTCTGTGACATGTGGAGTCATAGCTGCCAGACCACATGAGGTGCTATGACTGTCCTGGGAGCTAGTAAGGCTGCCTAGGATTAGGCCAGTGTTACTCCTGTAGGCCCCAGTTAGATTCCCCTTCCACAGTAGCCTGATTGTTGTAGGGCTGACCATACATAAAGGACCCTTCCCTGAAGAACTCCAGCAGAGAAGCAGCTGAGCCATTTGAACTCCAAGGAAGAAATCCTCCAGGGTCAGAGACCATGTGAGCGGCAGACCCCTGGTAAGGCACAACGGGGTTTTATTGGGAGGCCCCACATCGTGGGACCTTACAGATGTCTTCCTCCTGAGAGAGAGGCCACTCTCATATGAGCACCCAAAGGGAAGGTACCAACGTGCACCAATGATATTAATCGTAGCACTACCATCCACACACTATTGCGCCGGGTGGGTGACACATGTTATCCCAGGGTAATTGGGGTAAGGGAAAAAAGCTTATATAGGTCAATATTGCAAAACACAGTGAATGTGAACTTAAAAAAGTGTTCCAAAATGCATACTCACACTTGAGTAGTAGTATAAAGGCACAAATCCAGTCAGTGGCAATGATGTTGCTGGATACAGGATAGTAGATTCATCCGATCTCAAATTCAAAGAGATACACAAGCCATAGTGCAGATTAAACACACATTTATAAAACTAAACACTTTGCAATTCTTCTTTCTACCCCCTTTGTATCTAAAGCCCTCTCCTGCCTTAAACCTTTTTCACTGACTGCCCCACACCTCTGGAATGCCCTTCCCCTCAATACCCGACTAGCACCCTCTCTATCCACCTTTAAGACCCAACTTAAGACACACTTGCTTAAAGAAGCATATGAATAGCACTGTGGATATTCTGAACACATGATACATAAAGCTTGGCCCCCTGCAGATGCACTTACCAGAACTCCCTCCTACTGTCACTGTACGTTCTCCCTACCTACCAATTAGACTGTAAGCTCCTCGGGGCAGGGACTCCTCTTCCTTAATGTTACTTTTATATCTAAAGCACTTATTCCCATGATCTGTTATTTATATTATCTGTTATTTATTTGATTACCACATGTATTACTACTGTGAAGCACTATGTACATTAATGGCGCTATATAAATAAAGACATACAGTATAATACAATATAATTGAAGGCTTACAGTGTAGCAGTCAATCATGGGCATGGTATACATCTGGTAGAGACATCTGGCAAGTCGTGACCTCACCACCTCACCGCCCGCGCTCTGATCACTTCCGCATCCTCGTTGTTCTGCTGACGTCACGTCCGGAGCATTGCCCTATATGTGTTTTTTTCTTTTTATGGCTGACAACATCGCTCCCCTGGGATTTGGAGGAGAATATATGTGACAGGACTATGGGACAGTTGACTAAGGGTTGAGAGAACTTTTGTTAGCCCCTTTATTTCACATTTAACACGTGGTGGTGTGTGGTCACTTGATTATACATATTCACGTTATTATTTATATATTTACTATATTAGTTTATATTTTCACTTGTATGTATGTATGCAAATATATATATTTATTCACTGTGGAGTATTGATTATAATCACTTGTATGTATGTATGCACATACAGTATATATATATTTTCACTGTTGATTATTGATTATATATACCATCTGTTACACTGAGTAAGAGTGTTTGAGCGCCATCCAGTGTTTTCTAAAGATAATTGGGGTAAGGGACAAGGGACTGATATTGCAAGTGTTCATTGTTATTGTGTTGTGTATGGTTGTTCCTATATGTGATTGTGCCCTGTTGGTAAAGTTCATTATGGTTTATATTATCGTGTGTGTGGTTATTTACCCTGAGTAAATGTTCCTGTGGGGGCCCATTCCATCCTTGGTGGCATCCCCATAGGTGGATGTGCTGCACCCTGCATCCGAAGCTCCCTGTCTTTGGAGGCCCAGCCTTCTGTATCCCTAACAGGTTAGCACCATAACCCTAGTAACCTCCTATTATCAGTGCATCTCCCTAGGGGGGATAGGGGTGTTACAATTACATTATTTATTGGAATAACCTACCAGAACAAAGGGCAGTGATACACACATGATTGAACTGTGTAGGACTTAACCATTTCATTTTATATATATATATATATATATATATATATATATATATATATATATATATATATATATATATATATATACCATCTTTTCTGCTTATTGGCCAATTGACTTCAATAGACTGTCTGTGTGTGATTTAGTTCACTTTATTGGGCATTGCACAGCACTTAACACATTTGCTCCTTCACTATTTGTTTTATACTGATGTAGCCCTCTTTCCTCCACCCTAAGTGAGATTGAGGTGGGTAGGTGTATCTGACTACTTATCAGTGTGGTGCTGTACCTGTTTGGCAACCAGGAGGGCTGAGCTTCCGCCATGGGAAACCTGGGGTATATAAGTATATAAGTACACTCGGTGCAGCGCCTCCACTGATGAGGGATCCCAACGTGGTGGGAGTGTGCCCTCACCAGAACAACCATACAGTAAATACACACAATGTGAATAAACAGTATTTACTGAGCATGAACGATAACTTCAATGAAACTCTCTTTGCATAACATCAATACAACATTGCATCACCCTGAATGCATACCATCCCCTCACCCACATGTCCATCATCACATCACCCTCAGTCCCTTTGATAATAATGTGCTTGGGCACTTATCCCTTGAGTGTCCACAACAATAAAGAGAGTGTGAGTGTGAGGGATAGCGCTTCCCTGTGTTGGGGCCCGGTGGTGCACTTATTATACTACCTCCCTGATCACTGCTCCTGATCAGGATAATCCTTGGAACTCAGCAACACCGCACAGTGATCCCACGCCGCACTGCGCTGCTCTCTGCAGGAATGGATACACACGCTGACTCCACAGGGGAGGGATCCCCAGCCGGAATGATCCTTTACCACAGTCTCGGCTATGGAGTCAGATACTCTTTCTGCACTCAGGCTGCACGGGCATTCAGGCACTGTCCTGCAGCATGTCTCTTCCTCTCTGAGTATGGTGAAGGTGTCCCTGTCTTAAGGCAGTCCCTATCACATACAGTATTCCTCTAGTGTCTCAGGGGACTAACTGGGCCCTGGGGGTATACCTCTACCCTAGCCCCTGCATGCAGAAGATATCTTGCTGTAAATTCTGTCCGATCCCAGACTCTGGCAGTTTCCTTTTTTTTTTTTTTTGTGGGGCGGGCTTGGGAGTTTATATTTATTGCTCTTCTTTTATTGCCACATGCAACTGGCACTGGTGATATTACACACACTGTATAACTTAGAAAGCAACCCCCCTTATTCCTATGAGGGGCCTTTCCCTGACACAGCCAAAGCAACTACTCTAGCTGCACTGCACACAACACTGTCTCTTCTTGTCAGAGCACACAGCATTGCAGCTGTGTCACTGACTAGACTTACACTCACCTAAGGCAGGGTCGCTTCCCTATGAACTTACCCACTAACCTAGTGGGGAGTGGGGCCTGCCTGGCGGTAACCTGGCCTAGTGTAAGAAGCCACTTGCTCCTTACACACTTCCTCCTCCTTCCTTCTCCCAGCTCCAACTGACTAGTGTGGTATCTGCAACATTGTATCCTTCTCCAGCAGGAGAAGCTGCAAACCCTATTTGCTGGCTGGCTGCACGTGATGTGGGTGAAAGGGCAGTCCCCAGAGGCTTCTGGGAATTGCAGTCCACTCAGGACCTCTTTAACATTAGGGCCACGTGCGCTTTGTCTGCCGCGCCTGTGCAACCCTGTAATGGCCGCCACTGCTCTCTTCTATGCCTGAGCGACCTTGGGGAGTCCCTGCGCTACGGAGCGCCATCTCTGCCCCTTCGCGCTCACTATATTGGCCGCCGCGTGTGCGAGCCTCTGCGCCCGCGCAGACATAACAAAGATGGCGGCGCCGTGCCTCTGACGCCACCAAGAGACGCGCTCGCTCCCGCAACTGCCTTCTCACTGGGGAACCAGAGAGCCAAAGGGGACCTGGCTACACTGACATACCTGTATATAGGGATTGAACAGATTAAAAAGAATTGTAGGTTTACAGTAATAGTCAGACATCACGACGTGAGTCCTTTTGGATTCACAGATTGTGTACTCTACAGTACAACCCCATGGGCTGTATGTAGATTTTGACATTAAGGCTTTCCTTACATAAAGGTTTTTGCCATGTCCTGAGTTTGCTTCTGTTCTAGATACATTTACAGTATGTTGTCTTTCCCTTTTTTTCTCTCAGTGTGAATTTATATCCGAGTGATTCGTGTTTGAGGGATTTCTATATACCAAAGTATTATTTCACAATCTTTTGATATAATTTGTATTTTTGCAATTTTATATTACAGTATATGTATTTTTATATACCCTCTGTATTTATGTTATTTAAATATACAAATTTAGTCTCCAAAATATTCATCTCCCTTAGATTTGTTACAATATACATTTATTCCAACATGAATTAGCATTTTGTAATGCACATTTATATTATATGGAGATTTTAAGATATATACTTTAAGCTCTAGGGTATGCATGTATTAATTAAACTACACACACCTTTTCCCCCTGATGCTCTATGTATGAATTGACATCTCATAAGATTTGCAATATGTAATTAGATTGGTTTCTGCTTGTCTGTATTAATAATTATCTTTTCTTTATCATTGTAGCATTGCATACTCCTGTGTAATCAGTTTATTTCTAGTCTGTATCCAATTGAGACTTAAGTATGCACTTTGCTATTGTGCACCTGTTTGCAGCATGACTTTGGTCAATGAATGACTATTTAAAGATGGACACCGCAATCACAAATTATTTCCCCTGTGGAAGTTCCCACGGAACGAAAAGCGTAGAGCAGTGGAGCAGGAGCAGGACCAGACTACCAAGCAAAGAACTGAAGGACTCCCACCCAATTCCTCGGTTTTCCAGTGACAGCGACGCTTCCGAAAGTGACTTCATCCCCATGGATCGGAGCGAGAGAGGAGTGAGGCTGGTGTGTCTGTGTCGGTTCCTAATGCTTTAGGCCAGGGTTTCTCAAACTTTTATTTCCGTGACCCGGTTATTTTTTAACTTCTTTTTCGTGACCCACTAAAAATGTTATCGCCTATACTGGCCTATAGGGCCTGCACAGACACACACACAGCCACTGATATACACACACATACACACACACACAGACACACACACAGCCGCTGATATACACACACACAGCCACTGATACACACACATACACAGTCACTGATACACACACACACAGCCACTGACACACGCAGCCACTGACACACACACTGATACACACACAGAGCCACTGATACACACACACGCAGCCACTGACACACACACCCAGCCACTGACACACACGCAGCCACACAGACACTGCTACAAACACACACACACTGATACACACACACACTGATACACACACAGAGACACTGCTACACACACAGAGACACTGCTACACACACACACACACACACACACACACACACACACACACACACACACACACACACACACACACACACACACACACACACACACACACACACACACACAAACACAAACACTGATACACACACAGACACTGATACACACTTACACTGATACTGATACACACAGACACTGATTCACACACAGACACACACACACACACACACACTGATACAGATACACACAGATACACACACACACACAGACACTGATACACACACACACACACACACTCGCTCTCCCCTATACGCACACAGACACAAACAGTGAATTACAGGCAACGACGGATGTGAGTGACTGGAGGGGGGGCCAGGGACACTTGGGTGGGTGGGAGGGAGGGGGCCAGGGACACTTGGGTGGGTGGGAGGGAGGGGGCCAGGGACACTTGGGTTGGCCAGGGACACTTGGGTGGGTGGGAGGGGGCCAGGGACACTTGGGTGGGTGGGAGAGGGCCAAGGACACTTGGGTGGGTGGGAGTTAGGGGGCCAGGGACACTGGGTGGGTGGGAGGGGGCCAGGGACACTTGGATGGGTGGGAGGGGTTGCCAGGGACACTTGGGTGGGTGGGAGGGGTTGCCAGGGACACTTGGGTGGGTGGGAGGGGGCCAGGGACACTTGGGTGGGTGGGAGGGGGCCAGGGACACTTGGGTGGGTGGGAGGGGGCCAGGGACACTTGGGTGGGAGGCAGTGACTGGGTGGGGTGACTTACCATGCCGCCGGATGCTTTCCCCTGCTGCCCCCGATATCCCCTGCTGCCCGGGATGGGAGGTGGGCTTGGGGGCACGGGAGGTGGGCTCGGGAGGGGGTGTCACAGGAGGTGAGCTCGGCAAGCTGGCAGTGGGGGGAAGCGGGCCGCAGTAGGAGCTTGTACTTCCACCCTGCCCCATGTAACGTGCGGGCCGCAGAGGAGCTGGTACTTCCTCCTCCGTCCCACATTGGGAGCAGGGGGGAGGAAGGGAGTGGGGGGGAGGAAGGGAGCGGACCTTGCTTGCCCTGCGCAAGCGCGTGGGACTGCGGGGGGAATCGCCACCATTTTTTTTTAACTTGAGCGGGGGGGGGGGGGGGGGCGACACCGCGCGGCCAGCAATTTTGTAGCCGTGGCCCGGTGCCGGGTCGCGACCCACCATTTGGGAAACGCTGCTTTAGACAAGGGACTGATATTGCAAGTGTTCATTGTTATTGTGTTGTGTATGGTTGTTCCTATATGTGATTGTGCCCTGTTGGTAAAGTTCATTATGGTTTATATTATCGTGTGTGTGGTTATTTACCCTGAGTAAATGTTCCTGTGGGGGCCCATTCCATCCTTGGTGGCATCCCCATAGGTGGAGGTGCTGCACCCTGCATCCGAAGCTCCCTGTCTGCGGAGGCCCAGCCTTCTGTATCCCTAACAGGTTAGCACCATAACCCTAGTAACCTCCTATTATCAGTGCATCTCCCTAGGGGGGATAGGGGTGTTACAATGACATTATTTATTGGAATAACCTACAAGAACAAAGGGCAGTGATACATACATGATTTAACTGTGTAGGACTTAACCATTTCATTATATATATATATATATACACTCACCATCTTTTCTGCTTATTGGCCAATTGACTTCAATAGACTGTCTGTGAGTGATTTAGTTCACTTTATTGGGCATTGCACAGCACTTACCACATTTGCTTCTTCTCTATTTGTTTTATACTGACATACCTGTATATAGGGATTGAACAGATTAAAAAGAATTGTAGGTTTACAGTAATAGTCAGACATCACGACGTGAGTCCTTTTGGATTCACAGATTGTGTACTCTACAGTACAACCCCATGGGCTGTATGTAGATTTTGACATTAAGGCTTTCCTTACATAAAGGTTTTTGCCATGTCCTGAGTTTGCTTCTGTTCTAGATACCACATTTACAGTATGTTGTCTTTCCCTTTTTTTCTCCCAGTGTGAATTTACATCCGAGTGATTCGTGTTTGAGGGATTTCTATATACCAAAGTATTATTTCACAATCTTTTGATATAATTTGTATTTTTGCAATTTTATATTAAGTATATGTATTTTTATATACCCTCTGTATTTATGTTATTTAAATATACAAATTTAGTCTCCAAAATATTCATCTCCCTTAGATTATTTATATTCTTAATTTTCATTTTCCCTTTTTTTAAATTGACAGTGTATCTGTTACAATAAACATTTATTCCAACTCATGTTTGGATTTTAAACATGAATTAGCATTTTGTAATGCACATTTATATTATAGTGAGATTTTAAGATATATACTTTAAGCTCTAGGGTATGCATGTATTAATTAAACTACACACACCTTTTTTCTCCTGATGCTCTATGTATGAATTGACATCTCATAAGATTTGCAATATGTAATTAGATTGGTTTCTGCTTGTCTGTATTAATAATTATCTTTTCTTTATCATTGTAGCATTGCATACGCCTGTGTAATCAGTTCCTTTCTAGTCTGTATCCAATTGGGACTTAGGTGCACAATAGCAAAGTGCATACTTGTTTGCAGCATGACTTTGGTCAATGAAGGACTATTTAAAGATGGACATTGCAATCACAAATTATATCCCTTGTGGAAGTTCCCACGGAACGAAAAGCGTAGAGCAGTGAAGCAGGAGCAGGACCAAACTATAAAGCAAAGAACTGCAGAACTCCCACCCAATTCCTCGGTTGCCCAGTGACAGCGACTCTTCCAAAAGTGACTTCATCCCCATGGATTGAAGCGAGAGAGGAGTGAGGCTGGTGTGCACCGTCTGTGTCGGTTCCTAATGCTTTAGACAGAGCGCCCTATGTTAGTGCATTGTCTTTTTCTTCTTTTTTGTTTGTTCTAGTAAATTGCATATCTGTTCTATGGTCTGTTTTTCTCTTATTTCTATGAGCGGAGGATCTGAGTTCTAATATTACACTGGATCCCTGACCCCCATCCCATACCTGCAATACTAAGGCTCTAGTCACCACCTTAAGAGGTTTAACCTCTTCATCACCTTATTCTAATGCATAGCACGAGTGTGATGATTTTGGCTTTTTCTACTTCTATATTTTGAAGCTTTTTGCTGTGTTGCACTATTCCCCCACACTCCCTTTTCCCCTTACACATACCTGGGAGTATTTGCGCTCCCTATCCTGTACTAAACAATTTTAAAGACGATTGGGAAAAGGGACCCCCTCTGTGTTAATCCGATGGGCCATTAGTCTGTCTGCAGAAATTTCACTGAAATGTTGGCAGCATTACCTGGATTTTGCCCCAGAATTTCCAAATTCTGCACCTGTATATAAACAGTCCATATATAAATGACAGATGGTACCGGCTGGTGCCATTAGGCACCAAAGTCTTTTGGCGCTCCAGGTGTCAAGGAAGGTGCACCAATCCGATACAGCTGGGTGCTGCTAAAATTTCTTAGGAGTCCATAAAACGGGTGAGACCATGAATGATAATAGGGACACTCAAGTGGTGGCACCCCAAGTCCCCAAAATCCAGGCAAAGGTTCTGGATCCAACAAAGACTGGAATCGCATCCATGAGCGTTGTGAAGGCTCATGGGAAAGTCAGGCTGGACTTGCCTCCAGGATCGTGAAGACTGGTTGGTTGGGTAATTCCAACTATGCATTCCCAGCACACTTGGGGATTGGTAAGGTGACCACCTGTTCTTGTGGATTCGCCCTTGTTGGGCGTAGGATTCTGCTTCCAGAAGGAACTCCCTTTAGAGAGGTTCACTTTTCAATTTACGCAGTTGGTCTTGTCTGTATGCGTCCCCCTTTGGACGCAACTGGGGACGACCATCTTTGCCTCAGTCACTGTGCTGATAGTACTCAGTCTTTTGTAAGGAGGCTTACCACGACAGCTGTCTATTCTACCACCAGTTGTGTGGTTGAGAGCAGTGGTACCTTGCCTGAACAGTGTGAATGTTCACTGGAGCATTGTTCATTTAGAGGAATGATAAAATCCTAGCGTACCTTCAGGTGTCACATTTGCAACCACAGCATAGACTGGAAGGTGGATTTCTGTAGCTATTTCCGGGATTGTTGGTTGACCTGTATGTGCTGGAACTGATGGGATCTCATCCAATTGCATCAGAGACTCTGGTTCTGTAAGCAATGATGTGCTCTGAGGGCGAGCTGTAGACTCTAACCCAGTAGTGTAGTCTGCAGGGTTCTGATCTGTAGCTGTAAATGCTAACCCATCATCCCACTGATCTGTTTGTGTGGATTTCTCAACTCCCTTTCCCTTTGGTTAGGGGGTGTCCGCTGGGTGGATGGAATGGAGGCAGAGTTGTCTGATTGTTTATGTTATCTTGGACAATCTTTTTGTCGACTAGCTTCAGGAGATCGTTTTCTTTCTTTGGTGAAGTTTGCTCATCCTCTTTTGTCGTCTGGACTACTGAACATCCTAAGCCATTGTCACTGTCCCCTGATATGAAGATGTTTTTGTGGTTCTCATTGGTATGACCTTGTTTTTCTTCCTTGCTAGGCCTTCCTGTCACTTGAATATGGCCAAGACATGGTTTGAAGAGGGATGTGTGTCCACATTCCATTATATTTGTTCTGCGGGCATCAACATAGTCTGGTTTGTGCCCTTTGTCAATGCATACATTGCCCACTATCACCCGTCCTAGGTTAAGTCTTTGGGCAAATGGGCATTATGGGGTCCGTTGCGCTGTTTGCAAATTTTGTGTACTCTCAGGATGTCCCTGCCGAGCAGTAGCAAAATCTTGGCATCTTGTTCTACTGGATGTGGGTTTATGTTTAATATTAGTGTTTAGTAATATGTGTATAATTATTTACAATTAGCAGGTACATGTATTCTATTTTATCTTATTAGCAATACTGGCGCAGCTTGTATTTTATTTGTTTTGTGTTTTGTATAGAACCATTCTAAGCAGCAGCCGTATCAATACACTAGTAATTAGCACTTGATCTAATAAAATCTATTACTAATACAACATGCTTAAAACAGAAAAAGAAAGATTTATTTAGAGGAATGACCTCATTAGTTCTAAGGATGAGAGCGATCCAATTAGTGTAGTAGAGGATAATATAGACCTTAAGAGTCAATTTTATAAATTAGAGAAACTCACCAAAGATTAAATGAGACATTGGTGGGATGCATTTTCATTAGAGGACTACATTGATAAAAAAATAATCCAGAGGGGTCTCAGAATTATTAAAGCCCTTACCTTTGACACGGATTCCGAGTTCTCTAAGAACTGGAATAATGCTCTTGATATTTGCTCATTTACTTTAATAAGACTTTTAATTAATTTCCGTGATGAGAAGGTGAAAACAATAGGAGTTGAGATTGATGCTATACAGGAAATAATTAAACCCTTCTCTGATACTGTTGAATTCAAAGATCTCGATAATATTTCTGTAAAGAGAGTAGAAATCTTTGAAAAAGAATTGGTTAATGGGAAACAGAATAAAATTAGTAGGGATAAGGAAGATTATGAGAAGGATAACATTAGAAGTTGGAAGCGTCAATCCAATGGTAATAGACATAAGAAATTTACTAACACTAGGGGTAGGAACTACACCCATCCACCTTCGCCCAGGGATGAGAGAAGTATAGTTAAAGCAGGGGGAGGATCAGCGAATAGCCTATCCAAATGCAATAAAGATACTGGATTTACTATATCCATGGGAAATAGATTTGCCGTACTTGATGCGGAGGGGACCCCTAGTGTTATAATTGAAAAATCATTTAGTGAGACTAGTGGTGGAGCTAGGCCAAAGGTCTCTTTGATCACCCTTCCCGGGGTTTTTTTTAGATCAGGCACCCCAACAGGGGGGAGGGGGGAAGAAACACTTCCCTTTATGGAATCTAGGGGTGACCAACAAACCCTCAATCCATGAAAAAAGAGAGGCAGAGTAGTCAGAGCAGGCAAGATCGTCCAAGGGAAAAAGAAGGGTAGAGGACGAGTAGATATACCAGAGACAACAGGGATCTTTAATCTGTCTACATTCAGACTGTCTCTTCTGCAACAATCAGTACTTGACATTTGCTCCGAGTAATGGACCTATCTAATTTAGTCTATTTGTAGACCTAAATTGCTACATTAGAAAGATCACACTACAGAGGCATTTCAATATTTTGGAAAATAAGACCAATCCAGATAATATCATCGGGCCAGAGGGGGTTGATGCTGTCTGTATTGATGCTCTTGCCAGTCTATTAGTAGATTCCTCTCAGGGGTTGAGTGATTCCTTGGACATCTTCAATTTACCATTACATCCTACCTGCACCCAAACAATCAGTCAAAGTGAGTCTAAAATTATTCATTCACCTTTCAAACCTCAGTTACTTTATTATCCATATCAATCCAAAGGTGGATATGTTGACTCTTTTTATAAATTAGTCCTTAAAGATTTAGAATCATTATGTTCCAGGCCTAATAGGGCCGGTAACAATCTTTCAAAGTCCGAGCGAGCTGCTTTAGATTTACTTAGGAACAATCAATCTATCGTCATCAGACAGGCGGATAAGGGTGGAGGCACCGTCATCCAGGATAGAGAGGCCTATTTGAAGGAGGCGGCCAGACTTCTAGGTGACGCTGCCTCCTAATCTACCCAGTCTGATGATCCAACCATATGATATCAGAATCAATGAAAATAATTATTGGATAATGCACATTCTGATGGGATCCTTTTCGAATCTGAGTTATCTTTTTTTATTTTTACAGCATCCGAGATTACCCATATTTTATCATTTACCTAAAATTCATAAAAGTTTGTCGAACCCCCCTGGGAGGCCCATTATCTCGGGGGTGGTGTCGATGACGTCCAGCCTATCCCAATATGTTGATTTTTATTTACATAAATAGAGGAAAGCAGAGATCCCTGCTGATGCACTCACTTGAGTCAAAATAATAAATTTTTAATAAACACATAGAAAACAGAAAAAAATCAACTATTTAAAACCTATGATAGCGCATGTACTATCAAACAAGAGTGAGCAGATTCTCACTCAGGGCAGAGAAAAACTGTAAAACCTATTAAATAACAGGTAAGTATGTTACAGTGTATTACTCCAAAGAATAAAGAGGGGTAAGTCCCCAAACGAATCAAGGTGTCTTGGTCTGGCAGTGGGTAGGGAAAATGCAGAATCACTGCATAAATCACTACAGAGTTACCAAGTGCAAGTAGCTGCTGCAGTAATAGTGTCATGTGCTGAGATACATTGAATCTAAGTATCAAATTGTTACCTTCTCAGGGCTGCAACCCACAGTCTGGGTATGACACTTTAAAAATAGCATTCTGTGGCTGACAGCTATTCCACAGACATGTATACTGAGTATCCCAAGGCACACTGACATCCAACAGTACCCCCCTGAGAGCTGGTATAGCCTCTGATTCTAGCTAGTGGGATCCTGCACGGCCTACATCTTAATTAGCTAAACTAGGAGCAAATCCTTCAGACCGTGGATGAAGACTGACCAGGCTACTGCTAGCCTGGTCACGCTATTTATGTACCCCTTAATCCCAGATAGCACCACTGTTAGTTTCTCCCATAATCAATAGCTGAGCAGGGTTTATCCCCTTCTCTCCCCCCACCCCAATATTCCAGATTTTTATTTACAACCCATTGTGGCCAGACTAGGTCCCATATTAGGAATTCATCGACTCCATCTCTGAGATTAAATGGAAATCCACGTACCTATGGGCTACGTGTGATGTATCATCATTGTACACGAGCATTCAGCATTCAAGGGGGTCGACGCAATCTGTTTTGGTTAGATCAAGAATTACACATTTCATCTATACAGAAAACTTTTTTATTAGACTGCATAAAATTTATATTATCTCATAATAATTATTTATTTTTTGTTTCGGGACACTTTTTATTTACAGACATGTGGAACGGCCATGGGCACGAGATTCGCCCCAAGCTATGCAAACCTGTACATTGGCTTTTGGGAAGAGAGTGCCGTGTGGCAGTGTGCTAGGCTTGGGGCGGGTCTCGTGTACTATGGCCGTTTCATTGATAATTTGGTTATAATTTTGGACTGACTTGAGAGTGAGCTTGGAAATATTCTCAGGTCGTTTGATTGCAATGACCTGGGACTTAAGTTCACTTTCGATATTAGTCCCTCATCAATTACATTTTTAGATTTGGTATTGGGATCGGATTCTGATTTCAATATTGTTACCAAGACTCATTTTAAACCTGTGGTGGTGAACAATTATGTACACTCCTCTAGCAGCCACTCCAAGGGCTGGTTGAGCAACATACCTCTGGGACAGTTTCACCGTATGAAGAGAAACTACTCCAGAGAAAGTGACTTTTTAATTCAATCAAACATTCTGGAAGGCAGGTTCAAGGAAAAAGGCTACTCTTTGGAGCTGATCCAGGAATCACTAGATTAAGTTAAATCCTTAGATAGGTCGTCTTTACTGGCTCAATCAAGAGAGAAATTTATTAGTAAGTCTGGTTCAAACATTCGGACTGATGCCGGAAAGTCTATGGCACCAAGATTTATTATGGGTTATAACAACTCTTCGAGAGCCATAGGCAATATACTGAACAAACATTGGGGGATACTTAAGTGTGACCCTCATCTAGGTTCAATTTTACTTGGTAGGGCAACAGTTACGTTTTGGAAAGCTCGCAATATAAAGCGTATTCTAGCTCCCACCAGGCTTAGCGATCCTCTGTAGGAAATAATTACTGTGTCAAGGCTTCGAGTAATTCTAGGTGTAGCAGATCACAATACAATGCAAATATTTGATGGCATCAAATGAGACTGTTTCACATTTTAATGGCAAAATTTATCAATTTAAAGGCCAAATAAATTGTCTCAGTTTGTTTGTCATATATGTGCTTTCGTGTGGGTGCGGCCAGCAATATGTTGGCTGCACAATACGCCCACAGTACCCGATTCCTTGAACATAGAAGAAATATATTGAATGGAGTTATGACCCATAGTATCTACAGGCACTTTAAAGCTGCAGTTCAGTCTTTTTTTTTTTTTTTTTTTTAATTTATTTTTTTACTTTAATAGCTTCATGTGTGCAATCTCTATTTACCTAAAGAACTGTATAGCTGTCAGTCAATCCGTTCTCCATGTATTAATCGGCGAAATTTTTGTGACATATTAAAAGCTGGCATTTGTTTATAATTTGCCTCCGGCAGTCAGTGGAAGACTCATGAATATTCATGAGTCTCCCAGTGACGTGTGCTCGCTCCCGATCTGCCGCTGTGTGGTGCCCCCTTCTGCCCGATCCCTGTGGCTGTCAGCCTGCGCGAGATGGAGGGGGCTTGTGCCGCCAGTGGGGAGGGGGGAGCGGGAGATGTGTCCCCTTCTGCTCCGGTCCCTGTGTCTGCCTCCCTGCCCGCACGGGAGATGCAGGGGGGTTGCGCTGCCCCTGTGGGGGGTGGGGAAGGGAGGGGGGAGCGGGAGATGTGTCCCCTTCTGCTCCGGTCCCTGTGTCTGCCTCCCTGCCCGCACGGGAGATGCAGGGGGGTTGCGCTGCCCCTGTGGGGGGTGGGGAAGGGAGGGGGGAGCGGGAGATGTGTCCCCTTCTGCTCCGGTCCCTGTGCCTGCCTCCCTGCCGCGCGGGAGATGCAGGGGGGTTGCGCTGCCCCTGTGGGGGGTGGGGAAGGGAGGGGGGAGCGGGAGATGTGTCCCCTTCTGCTCCGGTCCCTGTGCCTGCCTCCCTGCCCGCACGGGAGATGCAGGGGGGTTGCGCTGCCTTGTGGGGGGTGGGGAAGGGAGGGGGGAGCGGGAGATGTGTCCCCTTCTGCTCCGGTCCCTGTGTCTGCCTCCCTGCCCGCACGGGAGATGCAGGGGGGTTGCGCTGCCTTGTGGGGGGTGGGGAAGGGAGGGGGGAGCGGGAGATGTGTCCCCTTCTGCTCCGGTCCCTGTGTCTGCCTCCCTGCCCGCACGGGAGATGCAGGGGGGTTGCGCTGCCTTGTGGGGGGTGGGGAAGGGAGGGGGGAGCGGGAGATGTGTCCCCTTCTGCTCCGGTCCCTGTGCCTGCCTCCCTGCCCGCACGGGAGATGCAGGGGGGTTGCGCTGCCTTGTGGGGGGTGGGGAAGGGAGGGGGGAGCGGGAGATGTGTCTCCCTTCTGCTCCGGTCCCTGTGTCTGCCTCCCTGCCGCGCGGGAGATGCAGGGGGGTTGTGTCCCGGAGCAGTGGTGGCAGCAAGGTGGTGATTGTGTGTGTGTGTATATGTGTGTGTGTATATAAATGTGTGTGTGTATATAAATGTGTGTGTTTGTGTATATATGTGTGTGTGTGTGTGTGTATATATATATATATATGTGTGTGTGTGTGTATATATATGTGTGTGTGTGTGTATATATATGTGTGTGTGTGTATATATATATGTGTGTGTGTGTGTATATATATGTGTGTGTGTGTGTGTATATATATATGTGTGTGTGTGTATGTGTGTGTGTATGTGTGTGTGTGTGTGTGTATGTATGTATGTATGTATATATATATATGTGTGTGTGTGTGTGTGTGTGTGTGTGTGTGTATATTAGTGTGTCACCACAAGTACCCAGTCACCCACCCACCCACTCCCGCCCACCCACCCACCCACCCACTCCCGCCCACCCACCCACCCACCCACCCACCCACTCCCTCTCCCGCCCACCCACCCACTCCCTCTCCCGCCCACCCACTCCCTCTCCCGCCCACCCACCCACTCCCTCTCCCGCCCACCCACCCACTCCCTCTCCCGCCCACCCACCCACCCACTCCCTCTCCCGCCCACCCACTCCCCCTCTCCCGCCCACCCACTCCCCCTCTCCCGCCCACCCACCCACCCACTCACCCTCTCCCACCCACCCACCCACTCACCCTCTCCCCCTCACCCACCCACTCACCCTCTCCCACCCACCCACTCACCCTCCCACTCACCCTCTCCCGCCCACCCACCCACTCACCCTCTCCCGCCCACCCACCCACCCACTCACCCTCTCCCGCCCGCCCACCCACCCACCCACTCACCCTCTCCCGCCCGCCCACCCACCCACCCACTCACCCTCTCCCCCTCACCCACCCACCCACTCACCCTCTCCCACTCACCCTCCCACTCACCCTCTCCCGCCCACCCACCCACCCACTCACCCTCTCCCGCCCACCCACCCACCCACTCACCCTCTCCCGCCCACCCACCCACCCACTCACCCTCTCACCCACCCACCCACCCACTCACCCTCTCACCCACCCACCCACTCACCCTCTCACCCACCCACTCACCCTCTCACCCACCCACCCACCCTCTCCCGCCCACCCACCCACTCACCCACCCACCCACTCTCCCGCCCACCCACCCACCCACTCTCTCCCGCCCACCCACCCACCCACTCTCTCCCGCCCACCCTCTCCCTCACTCATTTATATCTGGCTTTTTTTATTAGATTAGTAAGGAACCATGTACAGTAACAAGGACAAGTTGAAGTAAAGTATAAATGTAATACAATAAATAAACGGTTATGTCAAAAACAAATGTTATTAGTTCTTACTAGGAATTTTATTCCATTTCTTTTTTTAAAAGGTGGGACTGGGGCGAGTAGATTTTTGGGTGATTTGTCTAGATAGAGGTGTGTGTGTGTGTACACTGGAAGTCAGAATACTTCTGTCAGACCGCTTGTGTGTGTGTGTGTGTACACACACATACACACAAGCGGTCTGACAGAAGTATTCTCTGACTTCCAGTGTCTGCCGCTGCTACAGCGTAACTCCTCCCTACCGCCCTCCTGTCCCGCTCCTGTCCCATTCACATGGTCCTCTTCTCCCTTCCGCCACCACTGCTGTCCTCTGCCGCTGCCGAGCTTCGCTGCAGGATGCCGTCCTTCTCTCCCTCCGCCGCCGGCTACTGTCCTCTGCCGCTGTCGAGCTTCGCTGCAGGATGCCGTCCTTCTCTCCCTCCGCTGCCGGCTGCTGTCCTCTGCCGCTGCCGAGCTTCGCTGCAGGATGCCGTCCTTCTCTCCCTCCGCCGCCGGCTACTGTCCTCTGCCGCTGTCAAGCTTCGCTGCAGGATGCCGTCCTTCTCTCCCTCCGCTGCCGGCTGCTGACCTTCGCTATATATCCATACATACATATACATATATACATACAGTATATATAAAAAAATATATATATATGTTCTTCAGTATTTATTATTACCTTTTTTTTTATTTGGACCAACAATTTGTGTCATGGGACAAGCTTTCAAGAGTTTTCCTCTTCCTCAGGTCAAGCAATACCATAAATATACTGTATACGCACATAAACATGCGCACACAGTGTACTGCTGCGGCACAGTTTATTCGAGCATTTGCCCGTTCTGTGCCGCAGCAGTAGCCTGGCGCGCGCCCGAGTGTGACGGCGGCGCGCCGAAGCAGCGGAAGAGCGCCCTCCGATCGGGCGCTCTCCCTACCGCTGCCGGGTCCGCCGGGTCCCCCGGAACCCCCTGCCGCTGTCCCGCGATCGCGGGACACCAGGGCTCCCTCGGGGAGCCCCTGGACACGCGTGCAGGGGGCGCACGCTCCCGATGACGCGTGACCGCGCGTCTATGACGCGCGGCACGCCGAGGGGCGGCCACTAGCAAGCCGGGAGATTTCCCGGCTTGCGGTACCGACCACACTTCAATAAAGTGTGTCGGTAGTGTATATGTTTGCGTGTGCCGCATGTTTATGTGTGCGTGTGCGTGTGCGCATGTTTGTGTGCGTGTGCATATGTGTGCGTGTGCGCATGTATATGTGCGTGTACGCATGTATACGTGTGTGCATGTTTGTGTGTGTATATATGTGCGTTTGCGCATGTTTATGTGCGCGTGTGCATGTTTATGTGTACGTGTGTGCATGTTTATGTGTGCGTGTGCGCATGTTTGTGTGCGTGTGCGCATGTATGTGTGCGTGAGCGCATGTATGTGTGTATGTGTGCGTGTGCGCATGTATACGTGTGTGCATGTATGTGTGCGTGTGCACGTGTATGTGTGCGCGTGCGCATGTATATGCGTGCGTGTGCATACAGTATATATCTATATCATACAAACACTCACAAAGGGGGTAAGCGCGGCCCTCCTACCCCAGCCGCCAAAGCTCCCTTACCCCCTCGCCGCTCCCTCCCCCCCCCGCCCGCTCCCTTACCCCCCCGCCTGCTCCCTTACCCCCCCCGCCCGCTCCCTTACCCCCCCGCCTGCTCCCTTACCCCCCCCCGCCCGCTCCCTCCCCCACCCCGCCCGCTCCCTTACCCCCCCCGCCTGCTCCCTTACCACCCCCCCGCCTGCTCCCTTACCCCCCCCCCCCGCCCGCTCCCTTACCCCCCCGGCCGCCAACTCCCCAGCCGCTGGGGGGCCAAGCAGCCTCGGATCTGCGCCAGTCCCACTCTCCACCACCTCTCACTCCCGTTGTGTGTGTGTGTGTGTGTAGGGACATTTTACTCCTGCCAACAATTTGTGCCTCACTTTCACCCCACCCTACCCCTGCCCTTCACCCCCCCTACCCCTGCCCTTCACCACCCCTGCCCTTCACCCCCCCCTACTACCCCTGCTCTTCACCCCCCCTAACCCTGACCTTCACCCACCCCTACCCTTCACCCACCCCTACCCCTGCCCTTCACCCCCCCTACCCCTGCCCTTCACCCCCCCCCCCACGCCTGCCCTTTGATTGACGCAACGCACACACCCTGACTGACGCACTCACACACCCTGACTGACGCACGCACACACCCTGACTGACGCACGCACACACCCTGACTGACGCACGCACACACCCTGACTGACGCACGCACACACCTGAGTGACGCACGCACAGACCCTGACTGACGCACGCACACACCCTGACTGATGCACGCACACACACCCTGACTGGCGTACGCACACAAACCCTGACTGGCGCACGCACACAAACCCTGACTGGCGCACGCACACAAACCCTGACAGCCACACGTACACACACTGACAGCCGCACGCACACACCCTGACTGACGCACGCACACACCCTGACTGACGCACGCACACACACTGACGCACACACACACTGACTGACTGACGCACGCACTGACTGACTGACGCACGCACACACACACACACACACACTGACTGATTGACGCACTGACTGACACACACACATACATACTGACGCACGCACACACAACCCCTCACAGCCGCATGCACACAACCCCTCACAGCCACACGCACACATACACAGACTGACGCGCGCACACACACACACACACACTGACTGCTGCACACACACCCACTGACTGCTGCACACACACACCTGACTGCTGCACACACCACACACACACACACACACACTGACACACACACACACACACTGACACACACACCACACACACACTGACACAAACAAACACACACACACACTGACTGACGCACGCGCGCACACCCCCACACCCACGCGCGCACACACACAGACTGACGCGCGCGCGCACACACACACAATGAATGGTACACACACACACATACACTGACACACACACACACATACACTGACACACACACACACTGACACTGACACACACACACACACACTGACACACACACACTGACTGACACACACTGACTGACACACACACACACACTGACTGACACACACACACTTACTGACGCGCGCGCAGCGCACACCCCCACACCCACACACTGACTGAATGACTGACTGACTGCCCGCACGCACACACTGACTGACTGAGGCACACACACACGCACACACTGACTGTGTGTGTGTGTGCGTCAGTCAGTCTGTGTGTGTGTTTGTGTTTCTGCGTCAGACTCACTGACGCGCCGCGCACACCACACTGACTGACTGACGCACACACAATGACTGACGCACACACACTGCATGAAGCTGTAAAGGAGGGAGGGGGGGAACTGGATTGATGTGAATGGGGGACAAACAGAGAGAGGGGGAGGGGTGAGGAGAGAGAGAGGAGCGGGAACATTACATCCCGGGCAACGCCGGGTCTCTCAGCTAGTATAAAATAAACGTAAAGAGAGGGTGCATACCATTCAATGATGGATACAAAAAAAGGAACAACAGGACAGTCACTCTTATACTCCCAGAAAGTGAATATATATATCATTTACGTGAATCACTATCCGTATTTGAAGTGTGTGTGTATATAAATATATATATACATACAAATGAGCATACAGTAATATTTCCATTTGCTATTTGCCTTGCTATGGAGGGTTTTTGTCACTTTTTTCTCACATAACTTCACATATACATACATATATAATATATATAATATATATATATAATATATATATATATATATATATATATATATATATATATATATATATATATATTATATATATATATATATATATATATATATAATATATATATATATATATATATGCAGTGGAAGTGTATTGTGTGTATTTACCTACACACTCACTCCACATTTCAGTAACATACATATACAGATACACAATAACAAATATTCAAATCTCAAACAATAATATACATATACACGTTTGCTATAAATGGAATTATTACAATTTTACATTATATACACGTGCAATGAATGGAATAAACACTGTAATAAGTTTGAAATCGCCTATCCGAGCTGCTATGCATGGCTGATCCCTTTCTCCAGCTTCCTTGAATGTACTACTGTATGAGGAAGATCATGTGACCAAGATCATGTGACCAGATGCTAGTGCACGTTTAGAGAGAGGGAGGGCAGTGCTGACAAAGGGTGTGGCCTGGGTTTGTGACAGGCCATGAAGGGGCAGTGCCTTAGCAAATGCTTGTTAAAATAGAATACAAGAAAATTGTCTTTCAAAGTTGTTTTTTTAAAAACCGAAAATGCTAAAAGTATTTTTTCTTACTACAGAACTGATTTATTAAAAAAACACACATGCAGGATATAGACTGAACTGCAGCTTTAAGACGGTCCATAATCAGGATCCCAAGACCTTAAAGGTCATGGGTTTAGAATATATTTCCCCATTGACATTGTGACGGGACCGTTTCAAGGTGCTTTGTAGACAGGAGACTCATTGGATCTACCGGTTGGCTACATTGGCCCCCGGTGGGTCAATGAGTCCCTAGATATGAGTACAGTTGTATGACAGATACTCCTCTCCTTTCTTTTTCTTTTTCTTCTTTTTTCCATAGTCCTGTTTTTGCTCTGGCTCCTCGGCCTTATCTGTGTTCTACCCCTTACTCCATCAGTCAGCCTATAGGGAGGGGGAAACACTGGACATACTGATTAGTCTAGGATTGTCTACACTTAGATGTATTTTCGTATAGGCATATTAAATGTAATATTGTGTAATATAATAGTGTAGTTACTCAATATCTCTCTACACAGTCTCACTTGATATCAATTTCCTATAGCCAATCATGGCTAATTTTATAAAATTAAGTTTTAATTGTATGTAGCCCCGGTCCACTTGAGCTTCCCGAGATCCCCCTCCTTGCGGGCAGCGCTGTCGCGAGTGCCGCCAGAGCCAGCGACAGACCCGCCGGCTGCTTGCAAGGGTGGGGGCCGGAGCAGGGAGCGCTCCGAGGCTCTGCAGCACACCCGGCTAGCGGGGGCCGCCATTGTGTCTGCTCGCGCATGTGCAGTGGTCGCGCATGCGCAGAAGGTGTGCAGGAGTTGCGGCGGGCAATTACCAAGTCGCGCATGCACAGAGGAATCGCGCACAGCGGCCCCAATGTATCTGTAGCCTCTGTGGGACTACAAGTCCCATGAGGCTTAGGGCCAAATACACCAGGTGTCCCAGAGTGGCCAATGAGAGGCCAGGATTCCAGAGAGGGGAGATAGATACTTTTCGCGGGGTTTGGAGAACGGCAGTTGGAGCTGGGAGC